>NC_060267.1:612634-819922 GCF_021613505.1 Equus quagga | reverse complement strand
TTGGCGGTGGATGGACATTGGCGGTGGATGGACATTGGCGGTGGATGGACATTGGCGGTGGATGGACGTTGGCGGTGGATGGACGTTGGCGGTGGACGGGCCATATGGGTCATCTGCTACCCACTGGTCCACAGTTCCACCCACTCAGTCAACAGTCCCCCACACGTCCGCCCATTCTCTCTGCCCTCTCACTGCCCCCACCCCTGTGCCTGCCCTTCCTTTCTATAAAACTGTAGTAAGTAGTAAGCATTATGTCCAGGTGCTGGGGACACAAAGCTGAATAAATACAGTCCCACAAGCCCACATTCAGATGTCTCCCGTCCTCATCCAATAACAGCCCACCCCAGGTGACAGCCAACATACTAAGTCAGTCCCAGATCCTCCCAGACCAGGTGCCGCCTGATAATGACGACCCACACACAGACTTTCCTTCTGCACGACCCCACGCAATTACCTGGAGCGACTTCGTTCCTCTCTTAGACTCTTCTAGGCGTCAAGACAGAGGCCCATGTGAAGCAGTTTCAGGGGACGGGCATTTGTACCCCCCACGTGACTCACCTTTCTCCCCAGAGTAATACAGCATTTATAACTGGCTGTTACAAAGTAAACGCTCCTGATGAACCAAATAATGTCTAGCAGGGGCGTGTGACCAGGGCAGGGAGGCACCGAAAACTGCAGTTTTAGAACCTGCCTTTGGAAGAGCGTGGCTCGGGCACGCTCCGCTTCCCACGCTTATTATCTACGTATACAATTAAACATGAAACGTATATATACATCAGGTGCTCCACCAAGAAGCGATGGATTTCTAAAGTGAGCGGTGGGTCCACAGGCTCGGGGGCCGGGAGGGCTCAGGAGTGGGTGCTGCGGGAGGTGCAGAGCCTGGTGCCCATCCTTGAGTAACCGCCCCCTGCTCCCGGCTCCCGTGTCCCTTCCTCACCCTCCAAGCCCGACACACCTGGAGCCACATGAAGTCGGGAGAGGCGGGTGCAAAGCTGGGTGGGGAGTGAGAGGATGCGGACCCGCTCCTTTCTTGGTTTCAAGCCCAAACTCAGAGGGGAGATGGGAGAGGAGAAACTAACATTTAAATTGAACCTCGAGTTTGGGTTATTTCCTGAAACGGGTGTCTTTGTTGATGGGTTGAGAGTCAGGGTCGAGATTTAAGCGACAGAAGGAGCGTCCGGGGAAGTCAGGCCGCCTTCCTAACGTCCCTCCAAGAAGGAAGAACAACGCGCAAGGAAGATTCACAGGAAAGGAATAGTGGAGATAGAAGTACATCCCACGGGCCGCTCGGAGCCTGGCTGGATTCGTTTTGTGATGGATGACGACGTCGGTGCTCACCAGCCGGGAAACACGCGCGGCACAAACTGCACAGCGCGGAGGAGCCCCGGGCGCTGAAACGGGCGCCCGGTCGGGTGCGTAGGGTGGGGCTTTTCCTTTCTTTAAATTATTCGGGTTGCTTGTTAGGAAACAGCTCAACACTGCCAAAATGAAACCTTAGCTTTTTAAATTTGCTTTCATTACACTGTTATTCCCTAAAACGGTGGCCTAAAACCCTGAGTGGAAAGCAAAAGTAAAGAGATGAACTCCTGAAGCGGGAACACTGCGCGGGGATTCCGGGGCCGCCGCCCCTCCGCCGGCGAGTGGTCCGTTCTCTGAGGGGGGCGACCTGGGGCTGGCGTGTGGCTGGGCTCGTGTTTAACCGGATTCACGACTTCGTGACTCTTTTTCTACCCTTAGGAGCACGATGATTGTGACCCACGCGGGAGGACCTGCAGGGCACTGATTTCGATTTCTGGTTCTGGGTCAGGTTGTGTGTGGGACCAGGAACCCCGATTTGGGATCAGAAACGTGGCCGGCCTACAGGAGCGCAGCGACGACACGGCGGCCTAATCATCTTCACCTTGCAAAGATGCGGAAACTTTAATTTCCGCCTCACAGACCTTCTCATTGCACAGCATGCGTTCCTGTACAGCCAGCAGCCAGGACGCAGGGCCCCAGTGGCTCCTCGGCGGCGGCATTTCCAGCAAAGCGGGTCTTTGTGAACGACGGGCCTCTGGAGCCCCTCACAGGCCTGCCCAGCCCTCTCTTACCTCTTCCGTGGTGCTGGGGACGGGCCGCCGGGCGCGGGGAGCCCAGGACGCCTCTGTGACGCCGGTGCCCTGCGGAGGCGGGGGCTGCCCCTGGCTGCTGTTCTGGCCGTAGGTTCCCGCGGTGCTCCTGCTGAAGGCCTCGGTGGTGTTCCCACCCGGGTGCCCCCGGCCGCGCGGAACCGCGTTGAACGTGGTGGGGGTCTGGAGCGGAGCGGTGTTCCTAGTGGTCCGCGCTGGAACTTCTGCTCCCAGGCCAGCTGAGGGAAAGAAACGACAGTTGCCAAAGTTACCCTCATGTTTTATGGATTCTTCACATAAAAGCAATTTTACTTATAAAAAGATGGCTTTTAATAACAGGCATGTGGATAAGCTTCAGTTATACACAAAAATCAACGATACCTGGGGTGGAAATTGCTGATTTGCCCTGTCCAATTCACCCATCCTTTATCCACCGGCCGGTTTTATAGGGCGGAGGGAGGGTTGTGGAAACCGTGCTATCAGAGAAAACCTAGCTCTGGGTAGAGGGTGGAATTAAATTTACTCTGTGAACATCTGGGGAGTCGCTGAATTGGCCTCAGGGGGTCCGTGAATGTCTAACAACTTCGTGCAAAATGCTCAGCATATGTGCATGTGCTTTTCCTCTGTGGGGAGCTTCCCTCCGCTTCTCAAACAGGTCATTAAGCAAGACTCCAGGGTGAGAATCACTGTTAGTGACTGACTTAATCTTCACCGTGAAGACTGACAATTCATTGGAAGGAAATGACATTTCTTTGACCGCAGAGCAAACTGTTTCTAATCTTAATTGCATGAGTCCAAATCATGTATGGTTGTATTTTCTAAGCTCCTTATCTTCTGGAAGAACACTGATTTAAAGTTGATTTAAAACTTATGAGCTGGTAGGATTAATTATAGCTTTGCTTTGCAAGGCTGAATTGGCCATACTTAAAAAAAAAATTGATTTGTGGATTAGGTTCACCCAGCCATAATTTTAAATTGTGCTCTCCATGTCTTGGGGATCTTGCTAATGTGCAAATTCTGATTCAGTAGATTGTCAGAGTCAGGTCAGCACTGCTAACCAGCTCTCAGGTGATGCTGAGGCTGATGGTCTCTGGACCACACTTGGTGTAATGAGACATAGAGAATGGGTATATAATATGGAGCGTTGGAAAGGACGGTCAGTTATGGGCTGGGGTGGGATGTGTAGATGCTTCCATCAGCTCCATAATGCATCACAGTTCTCTGGGATATAAAATCTTGCCCAATCAGGTAACTATCACTTTGAAGAGTTTCAAGACCAGCAGAGGAAAGATTTTATTTTCACTACTCCTTTACCAGTTCATTGAAATGACTATCTATTAACCAGCTACCATGTGCAAGGTGGAGTCCCCACTGTGTTTTTCCTGTCCTGGTCCAACTGACTGAACTCTGTTTTGAATCTCATCATTTCCCTTCCAATTTCAACTCATGAACATATTTCATATGATAATGTATATAAAGAAGAGGGGGATAAAGCACAAAAAAGAGGACCAAAATGGAAAAAGTATTTTTAAAATTTAGGAAGATATAAATATCAGCAGTTCTCTTAAAAGTTAATAAATGATCATGACTATTAAGCATCCTTTCCTTGAGATGTGGATGGTTGTGCCAAGTACCTTGCACGTGGGGTTGCCAGATTTAGCAAATGAAAATACATGATGCCCAGTTAACTTAGAATTTCAAATAAACAACCAATAACTCAGCATATTTAGTATATCCCCAAAATACAAGTATATTGTAGGTTAGAAATACACTAAAAAACTATTTGTCATTTATCTGAAATTCGAATGTAACTGGAGTTGTCATGTGACAGGATGCTGGCCACCCTACCTGGCAGTGTGCTGGCTCTGGCCTTTGCTAGGTTTTGAGCAGCCCCCTGGTTTCTCTTTCTTTTGCTTCTTCTGTGGTTGTGCTTGGGTTAGCCACTCGGAACACAGACCAGGAGGTTTCTTTATGCCTGGGGTGTTTTCTGTGTGACAAACCCAACTGTACTATTAGGGATATTCCTTTACAACAAACTCCAAGAAGTGGTCTTAACTCACAGTCTTAATTGAATTAGGGGCTCGAAATGTTCCTTTAAGCAGACATTTGCCTGCTGTTGGAATGTAAACATTTCTGTATGTGGAGATTAGTATTTTGGTCATTTTGAGCTTCAGCCAATGTGAATCCTCTGAGATGATTACCACCTGTGACAATTCTAGCTCTCAGAGCCTCAAAAAAAAAAAAAAAAGATTTGATGATGGGGTTAGGACAAGGAGAAGCTTCCACACCCAGTGTGTAATTACATGTCTTAGCATAGCGTGCTGTCCTGTGCTCACTCTTCTTCACTGAGGGCAAGTTGGTAAGTTCTCATCCTAAGGACTTTTTTTATTACTCAATTTACATAATTAATTCAATGGATGAAACAGGACTCTCCCCAAATTAGATAAATGATCAAAACACTCTTGAGCATTCTTCTGCAAATAACATAGCTTATTGCCATGGCACGAAGCTGGAATGTCTTATGGAAAAAATTTCAGTCTTCTGTGGTTGTCTTTAATTGACCTTCTAAATGTATTTTTAAAACACCACAAACCAAATACATCCATTATCCGTTTTAGGCGACCACCTTTTTCCCAAAGAAAGAACCTACAGAATATCCGAGGCCGGTACCCCTTCATTCTGTGTCTGTGTTTTCAACGCGCTATTTAAGAAGCAAGAAGAAGCTTTAGTCTGAACATTCCATTTCCAAAGTTCGTGAATTTTAAAGCAGTGGTTTGCAGACTTTGGCTTCAGAATCACCTTTGGAGCTTGTTAGAATGTTGAAGCCTCAGCCCTCCCCTTAAAAACTGTGATCCCGTAGATCTGAGAGGGACCCAGCACCCGCATTTCCAACTTTCCAGGCGATTCTACTGTATCTGTAACTCTGTGGTTTTATGCACACAATACGAGCCGAAGCTGAACTCCAGTCGTCCTTTATGTGGGTCCTGAGGGATTGTAAAGCAGATGAGAAGAAAGAAAACCTACTACAGAAATATATGAGGTGGTCGAAATAAGTTCATCTTTTCATCTCCGGAACTCTCTGTTGAAATGGGTGCTTTGAAATTATACTAAAAGAGTATCTCTTTGGACATTTTGGTATCTATAAATTCTTCTGATGTTCTGTAAAAGTTATATACATTTTACAGTTCGTGAAAGAGCAAGATGTGTTTTGACAAATGCAAGGAAAAGTTCTTACACAATGGAACAATATGTTGAAGCTATTTTTAAAAGGCTTTATTGTACCACTGCTAACACATTGTTTCCACGTTATACTCAATTCCTCTTAGAACACAATTCAAGATAAGGTGGACCATCCTGGGTCCAATATAAAAAGTTTTAGCACTTAAATTGCAAACAGTTCACCTAAGATGATTTGCAATGACTGCACCACATCAAGATCATATTCTGAATACATTTTTTAAGAAAAACATGTATTTTAAGTTTATTACTTAGTCTATGACTGGCTCAAATATAATCAATAATAGAAATGGAATTCTTGTATAATGATAATAAAGACAATACACAATTTGTTAATTTCCCTCCTTTAAATTATACAAAAAACTTTCAAGTGTGTTGAAAACACAATAACTTGAATAGAACTCATTGTGGAGATAGAAAATTTTAACTATATTAGTACTTTCTATTCTGTAGGAAGATGCTAAATTAATGTGCCTTTTAAAAGTGGAAAAATAATCTGGAAAAGAGATAAATGAAACAAAAGATTCTTTAGGAAAAGGATGATTTACATTTATATATGTGAATACACTAAATATATTAAACAAGATTGGGCTAGAATTGAAGTGGAAGGGATGGGAATTATAATAGTGTAAATAATTATTAGAAATGGTAAAGAGAATTATTAACATTTCAGAAAATGTAAATAAAATAAAGCGTACATTAAAAAATGCGTATCTAAAATTTGAGAAAGTGAACAAAGAGGTGAAAGGTCTGTGAAAAGAGACACCAAAGGTGGAGAATTTGCAAATTAGGGGAGATAGAACAAGCAAATCAGAAATCGTAATTAGACTTCAAAAAGGTTTTTTCACAGAATTTAAAAAAGATCCAAGATTAGAAATTGACTAAAATTAATAAATGGAAGTTGATGCCAAGACATGGTGTAATAAAACATCAAAGCATAGCATAGTAAAAAAATTAAAATAAAAAATGAATCAAAGAAATACTTTTCAATGGCCAGTTCTTACTCAGCTACTGAACTATGAGTTGCCCTAGGAAGATGCGCCTGGTTCCTCCCAATGCCCATGTTTTCTTTTAGGAATTCACACACACACACACACACGCGTGTGCACACATATGCACACATGCGCGCGCACACACCGGGAGAAGGATGAGGTGGGGGGGAAGGAAACCATGCTGGATGGATGAGCTTGTAAGCTCATGGCTGCCAGGCTGTGGGCGAGAGATGCTGAGCCAGGGGATCCTTGAAAGGCTCAGGGAAAGTGGAAGTGGGAAGAGCATGAGCAGCTTGGTGTGTCCAGGGCTAGCTTGTTCATTAGGAACAATAGACACAGCACCCAGGGCCCGTGATATTTTAGAGCCCACAAAGTGATTTAATTTCTTTGAAAATTAAAAAAAAAACTTCCAGGGTTAAAGAAAATGTTTTAAATTTTTCCACACATCAGGAAAAAATGAGAATTTTAAGGCCCATGAAAATCCATTAAATTATTTCACTTTTGTTTTTTAAATAGAGGAAGGGGCCTATGAAGATATCAGGGCCCAGGCCTGTGAGAGTCGAATGTGGCCGGGACGTGCCCTGATGAGTTCACTGATGTGTCACAGCTGAAAATAATTTGGGGCTCTGGATGCTGCGCCAGATACTTGTCAGCAATCATATAAATCATACATCAATAATCAGTGATCATATGACTTTCAGTGAGCATGTAAATAAACCATCTATTGCAGAGCCCATGTTGTTATAATGATGCAAGGAGAAAACAAACCATAAAATGGCTGAGACAGCCAATTTGGTAAAAGCAGGGTCTATGTATACAAAAGACACTTTTGTTCTGCTTTTTCCCGTCAAGTCTCTGTATTGACAAGCATTCCTAAAAATCACTAAGGAAAGAGCTTCCACTGAACTCCTTTCTTCCCAGACTACATGGTATACGATTGTTTATCTATTTCAACCTTGTGCATTCTATTCCCTCGCTCAGGTTGCTACAATTAAGCAATTGCTTTAACCAGCGGTTGTATCCAGCCTGCCAGCAATTTGATTTACTTCAGCAGCAAAATCTCTTTTAGTGATTTCACTGGCTCAGCCACATCAGAGACACTTGAAAATTTGTGTGCAAAAATGTGCCTGTCCTCAGGTACACACCAGATCTGAATGAATGAGTCTGTAGCAGATGCTGCCTAAACCCCAGTTGGCTGGCTGACATACACAGTGTTACGCTACATACAACAGGGAACATCTGAGTGGAAAGTAACAGCTTTAGACCATCATCCAGCTGTAGGGAGACTTGGTACCCCCCAGAAAAGGTATCCAAGTGATGGATGGAATTTTGCACCCTTCCTCTGAAAGCCCTAGACCTACACGGATGTGGCCTGTCTGCCAACAGACTTGTGCTGATGTTGAAGCCCGTTTCCAGTTTAGAATATTTTAATTCCCCCTCATAAAGATTAGTTTCCCCATCTCAAAGATTAGATATGCTTGCAAATCAGTAATGTCCTTTGAGTAAATACCTCTGTTTCCCATATAGAAAAGGGGGCCAAGGAAGGAAATGTGTTCCATAGCATGTAGGTCCAAAAACTTCAATAATTGGGCCACTGTCATCTTTGCTGTCTGCTTGTGGAGCCAATACTATTTTCAGTGGGAAAAGATGTGGAAGAGAAAAGCAGCGGCCGTGGTTTCAATAGTGTCATTGCTCAAAGTCGTCCCCAGCTTTCCTGTATTGTCCTCCACGGTTCTGATATTCAACACCTTCTAGAAGCTGAGACATTTTCTGATTTAATCAGCCTTTGTTAAGCACAGGGACCAAGATTACCTTTAAAGAAAGTCAAGACTTCAAAGGTCTGATCTCTGTTCTGAATAAGCTTGAGCTCCAGTAATTTAGTTTTTCTAACTCTTTTCCCTCTGCATCTCCTGTATTGTCGAAAGTTTTGCTCATGGGGAAATGACTTTTTCAATTGAATTTTGAGTGAACTTTCCTGGAAATGGGCAAGTACCCCCAAAAGTGTAGGCCAATATAATTTCCCTTTAGCTCGCAAGGTTTATACTATGCAGGAAGCCCTCTGCTCGTGAGTGTTATGTTTCAAGCGTTTCCAAATTAGGGATTTGGACCTCAGAAAGCATTTTTACTCCAAAATAATAATAATCCTTTCAAAAAAAAGTCAAATATGTGATTATATAAAATTGCAATACTATTGAATAGGACAAAATTTGTTTCTTCCTTATTGCATTATTGATGGCTGCCTGGTGTTAATTTATAGAATGAGATTGAGAAATTATATACAAGAGATTTATAAAAATTCTACTCTTAATTCAGTGGCTCTGAGGATGTGGCTTTACTACTGTAGCTATAACATCAAAATATACGGAGGAAAATTGAGAAATTCTGTCAGTTACCTGTTTTATTGACATATTGCTAAAGGATGACATTTGGATGTTTGCAAATATCTGGATATATGGCACCTGACTGACAAAAGAATATAGGGGGAGAATGAAAGTTTTCAGTTTTTATCCAGATATGTTGCATTTTGGCAAAAAATGCTTTTACTGGCACTCTTATGACTCAAAATTATAGCTATAGGGCTCTAATTTTTAAAAATAGATTTTAAAAGTTTGATTTTTTAAAAAGAATCTGTCTACCAGTGCACTCTCCTTTTGCCCAAAATGAATGCAGTATTATCTTTAAAAGTAAACTTGAAATTCAGTGAAAGTGGTAAAAATCTCAATCTCATCTTTAATTTGGGAATCTGTTATGTACAGGTGATCCTGGTTCTACAGTCTATATGTTCTATTTAATTAGGTCCCATTGAATTCTATTCTATTATTCTATTTATCCTATTAAATGGTTGTTTTAAAGAAATAAGAACCATATGAAAATAAAAAAAGACAGGCCAATTTTGCGGTCTTCTAATGAGAACCACGCAGTATCTATGATTATTTGAGGAGCTCTGACTCTAGTGCAGTTCCTCCTCTGAAAAAACTTCACACTAATTTTTAAATTGAATTTTTATCCACTTCGGAAGCCTCCTCAATTCACCCTGCTGTAGAGGGACTCTGAGCAAAGGAGAGGAAGGGGAAAAAAGGCACCGAGTGGGAATGGAACACAGCCAAACTATAACAACATCCAGTGGGCAAAGGACTGTGTAAAGAAATGTGCAACTGAAAAATTTTCCTTAAAAATGTTTTTAAACAGAGTTGTTTAACGTGACATACCGGCAAGACTATTGGAGGAAGGGATGCTTTTTTCTATTTACACTCTATTATAATTAACTATTTACATATCTGGCTTCCCCATTACCCTAAGCAGCAAGACTCTGTTAGGGATTCTCAGCCTTGGTTGCACATTAGAATCACCTTGGGAGCATTTAGAAAATTCAGTGCATGACTTAAGTGGCCTGGAGGGTGGAGCCTGGGCGTTAGTTTAGTTTCAAAGCTTCCATTGGGATTCCGTGCAAAGCTTGGTCTGAGAATCACGGATGGTCCTTGTAGCACAGCTCTGACACAGAGTAGGTATTACAGAAACACTGCTTAGATCCTCGAATGACATCACGGGTGTTCCCTGGGAAACAAGTGTGAAACATGTAGTCCCTCTTTTGATCTTCACAGGTACACTATCTTTTACTGAAGAATTTCATCAAAAAATTCACATCCTATGCATGAACACCATGCATATTTGTGCTGCTTTAGATTATAGTATTTAGTTATCAACTCTTTAAAAAGCAGCATTTGGGATCATTCATCTGAGTGCAATTTTTCACAATGGATTCTCTAGCAAGTCAGTGAGCTTTCACGCTGTGGGTCAACTCACGTCATTTGTATCTTTAATCAATGGTGAGTTTGAGAGGGAGCAGAAAAATGTGTCTCAGCTTATGACTGTGTTAACGCAAAAGTATGTTATACCTGTGCATATTCAAAGGTATGTTATACCTGTGCATATGCAAAAGTATGTTATACCTGTGCATATGCAAAAGTATGTTATACCTATGCATATTCAAAGCATATTAAATGTAAGATTTTTTTTGTACTACAATTTTGCAAATTTTAACTCTGGTTTTCCTAGAAGTCCATTTTTTCCAGCACGCGTCATGGGGCATGTTTGGGTACGGCACCTTCAGTGGTCAACTGTAAAGTGTCCTATTCCATCCACTTTACCTTTGGAGTGAATGAAGTCCGTTATCGGACACGTTATGTAGGAAGGTCAAAGGAGGCACTTTTTCCATGAATTGTCTTCTATCTTGAATAACTCTCCACTGA
Source organism: Equus quagga (assembly GCF_021613505.1). Classification (NCBI taxonomy): domain Eukaryota; kingdom Metazoa; phylum Chordata; class Mammalia; order Perissodactyla; family Equidae; genus Equus; species Equus quagga. The sequence goes on along the minus strand of NC_060267.1, from coordinate 809,335 downwards.
ATCCGTATCTACTTCTCTAAAGTTCCAATGAAAGAATATTCTTCTAAGGTTTGACTGGGAGTTAGGGGGAACCTCGCTTCTTGTGTATTGTGGTGCAATGGGAGTGTGAACAGCGTTTCTGTGTGTGTAGGACGGGCCTTGCTAGAGCAGGAAGGGGATTGTACAAATTGGCACCATGTGCTGTATGTTCTCTGATAAAGTTGAATTTTCTAATTGACTTTTGTTTTATCTTATTCTCATAGTCTTTTATAAGAACAGGGACTATAATGCTCAATTTCTGTTGTAGAAGAACCCGTTGCATTCATTTGCATAGAATTAAATGCTTAACTTATGAAATGAGTGAGTGACGGAAAACTGTCCGAAGATCAGCGTGGTGGACTCAAATAAGCCTCAAAAATCGACACCTGATGAGAAACATATAAAGGTACAGTGGATGCTGATCCCCAGTTGGGATCATGGATCAAAATTAACTGGGGATCTTTTTAAGAAACATCAAATTTTATGCCCAAATCCAGATTTCTTGAAACAGGATCTTGGAGGTGGTAGTCGGGCAGCAATGATGGGAATGATTCCCTCCCTGTGCTACGTGTTTGTCCGTGGCCAGCTGGGCAGAAGGCTCTGGACCAGCACTCGGGAAACACAGTGTAGTGGAACGTGCCCTGGACAAAGGGCTGAGAAGCTGGGTTCTAACCACACCTCTGCCACTACATTATCTGGCACAAGTCACTTAATCTGGACAGACTGCAGTCTCCTTAATGAAGGGCTTCACTTCTAGATAATTTCTCCAGGGATTTATAAGGTCTGTTTGTATCTGATATATAATGTTCTATTAGTTTTATCTTTCACGACTTCCTTAAGCAAACCTCTAATAGAAGAGTCAATAAGCAATAAAATGACTAAGTAAAATAGAAAACTAAGCTGTATCTACAAATAAAAATTCCAAGTGCAGTTCTGAACTGTGTGGCACACCAGGAATCTGCGCACTTGTGTACGAGGTCTACACGTGTCTATCATCTGGGTCACATCCATCCTGGTCAACAAATCAGAAAACTCTGTGGCTGCACATTGGTTCTTACCATTTCAAAAGTATGTCACCTCCAAAAGGTATCTACCTGTAAACACTAGCATAGAGATTTGCAAAAGCACTGTTTATTATCTTTCTAGTCTTCTCAAGCACGATTTTGATGTTCTCATCGCTCCTCATAATCAGAGAATGGAAATGTCTACATCAGCAAAATTATTAACCTCCTCGTCATTGGCTTTAGTCCTTCCACACATGCGCCATGTTTGCGCCTCAGGCCGTATTTCTACATCTGATAGTACTTAACCAAAGCGCCTTGTGTCCGGCACAAAAGAGAAACTCAAGAAATATTTGTTGAATTAACAAAAGAAGCAAGAAGAGAAGGGAAGGAAGAGTGAGATCCAGAAAGAGAAAAGTTGGGCTTATTATAATGAGAATAATGGAGTTTTCCAAGTCGATGGGTGGCACACACTCCATTTCCATTAGCTTATGAAGCTTCCATAGGAATCTGTTGGGGCATGTGGACTTCCTTTGAATGTGAAAAACAAGACATTTAGCAGAACTTTCAGAACTGACTCTGAAAGGAATAGCTCACCTTTTTTTAAGCAGAGGCTTTCATTGACTGGTTTTCCCTCTTTGTTGACATCTATTTTCATCCAGCTATGGAGGTATTTCCTGCCCCTCCTGACCACTACCTTGAAGCCTTCTTTCTTGAGAAAGAGAGAGGTGTTTTCCACCTGGAGGAAGCCTTCCTTCTCATGGCAGGTCCATCGGGGTGCTTGGGAGCAGTGGGCAAAGACAGCTGGTTGGGAAGGGCCACCTGTGGAGTTGGAGATGCCCAGGCACCTTGCAGATCTAACATGAAGGAGCTTCCCATCCTCGGTCCACATCCACTGCTGGTTCTGGCTGGTCCCATTGCAGAAGCCCACAGCAACTATCTTATTTTCGAAAAGGCACTGCTGTTTCTGGACGTGGGCAATCTGAAAGCTCTCTGGAAGAGGGAAAGCTCGTGAAGCACCATGTGGTGAGTTGCAAGGTCCCCAGAAAACAAAACAGCCCACCCACAAATCAGCCAAGGAAAATACGAGGTTTACTCATTTTTTGCCATTGCTGTCATTTCAAGTGAATATTTCAGACCCAGCACAGATGATTTAACATCCCATGGCTGACAATGTAAAAATGCCCAAAGGTCACACATAAAAGTTCCCTTTTTCTTACTTTCACATGGTTTAGGGGGGAAAACACATCCCCATTGAAATAATGAAGGTTGAAAAAGAAATGAAACCATCCAAAAAATATGGTGTGATATTTTAGCCTCATTAGTTAAATAGGCTGAAGTTATGAAAAACCCAGTTTTGACTTTATTTTTCCCATCTTACCTCTGTCCCCCACTAGAAAAAGCACCCCTTTCCTCGCTCAAGTTACTATTGCAACAAGTATTTGTATACAAATGGAATAGTTTGAATAAAAATTTAAAAACTGGATATATTTATCCAAAAATAAAACTCATTTTCCCACCCTTCTAAGCCCTCCCTCCTAGCTAGCTAATAGCAACCAATCAGAATATTGATTATCACAAACTAAATTTCTTTTAGTCCTGGAGAGAAATATTTCTCTATTTTGTGACAATATCTACAGTTTTCTCTCAAATATTAATAGATTAAAAAACCAGCATTTCTCGAGGTAAGAATATTAAACATCCAGTTGCTAAACATCAGCGTTAAAAAGTGAGATTTCAGGTTCTGAAACTATTTTCTGAGTTTTACTTAATTTGCCCAGCTCTCCCATGAAAATATTCAGACTTTCCCTCCAAATAATGACTCCCAAATAAAACACACCCCAGTTCTTCACCCCTGTAATTTTATTTCTTGTATTTTCTTTCTTTAAGACAAAAGAAAACAAAACTATAACGTGGTTGGGGAACAGCCTGGAGCATGTCACAGACTGCTCAGATAACAGCACATAATAATAAAAATGTCCCCTTGGCCCTCCGCTCTGCTGTCAAGATGCCATTTCAGGAGCTGCCGGGCATCTGGGGGCCCGAGTGCGGGCAGAGCTGGCTCCTGGCGCTCCCCCTGCTCGTCGTCTTTGACTAAACTGCCATGGAGACCTGGCTCCGTCTCCGCCTTCTTCCAGACTCTTTCCCAAGGGCAGGGCTCCTCCACTGGGGACGGGAGAAAGACAGGGCACTGAGGCCCCCACTCACCTGAGACCCTGAAGAGCAGGCAGGTGAGAATCGCCACACAAAATCCAGCCTCCATTTTCCACTTAACAACTGTTCTTGCTTCGCTTGGGGGAAAAAAAAATTTTCCCAGATAAGAGAAGTAAAGGGGAGGAAGGAAACCCTTCATGGTGGGGAGTTGGTGACGAGCGCTTCCTCCTATTCAATTGTGGGGGGAGGTTTACACCACTGTCCTTTTGTCTGTTTCCTTAGAAAGAAGGGATCCTGATTCCCTCTCTTGTTTTATGAAGGAAAAATCCCAGCCTCCAGGAGCAGGACAAAGCTCACAACTTTTGTCCTACCATTCCTTTGGCACATGACTGCTTCTGAACCTCAAGAGGGAAGAAAGGAATCGTGATCTTCGGGAACTGAGGGTTTCTACAGAGTTACCTCCCTTCAGGTGACATGATTCTGCTGAATACACACAGACCGTGTAACTCATGAGGGTCTATGGCAAGTCACACAGACGTGCACGTTGGTGTGACGATACGCCAGGAGTCTGCGGGGAAACCACAGGATGATGGTGCTTCTAGGTCATTATCTCGGAGTGACAATATTATGTTTTCAGATAGTCATCTCCACTGGGGAGAGGCAGAGACTAAAATTAAACCCTTCACCTTATCTACTTCAGGCTTCCCCCAAAAGATAACGGCCTCTCTCCAAATAGGAGAAAAAGTAGATGCTTTACTCAATATTTAGTATTAAGAGTTTATTGGCAGTATGAAACAAAGTCAACACAGCTGCAATAAAAACTCCTATTTGAGCAGAGCGTCTAGTGTTGCTGAGTGTAGTTTTTTAAACTTTATTTTGTCTCTTGAGGATTTAAACCTTTCAGAAATTTAAGGATATGCATGGCAGCATCCTTTTGCAGAACCTTTCAAAATGGGACAGGTTCCATCATTCCCAAAGGCACGTGCCTTTGGTTGGGAGAGAGATTCCCAGTAGACAGCATATTCAAAAATTCCTTCTTAGTAAAAGAGACAAGTATTTAAAATTCTTGATACATCGTAGTTGCTACAAATTTGTTTTTCCCTTTTAAAGTGAAATAACTCACAATGTAGGAACACAGTGGACAGATTCTGGGGCAGAAGCCGCCTTGATGCCCAAGAATAGAGAGTAAGTACATAGACACCCAGTGACAATCATTGTGCTCTTGATTGATTGATAGGAGGTACTGATCAATACACTTGCAATAGGGCATGTTATCAAGACACATTTCCATATAAAATAGTTACAGCTTTTGATTTTTTTTTTCAAAAACAAGGACTTATTTGTTAAAAATCTGCCATCAATCGCTTGCAACTTTAGCGGCAAGATTCTGGTAACTGAGAACGGTGACAGCACTTGAGCCAGGCATTTCACCAGCTGACGTGCATCACGGGCAGACCTGCAAACACGAAAGCGTCTAGACACACAGGAATCCTCTCTCCAGCAGCTCTTCCAGGCGTCACTGGATGACACGTGTCACTGAGCATTTCATACTCACATTCCGTGTGGCAGGTGTCAAGACACAAAACAAGTCCTCCCTGGCTGCGTGAGAAGCCTGTCCTACCCCCTCAGCTGGGGGCCTTCATCGCAGTGCCGGGATGCTTACAGACGTGTTCACGTGCACGAGGCTGCCGTCGCTAACAGGCGGCCGTCTTCCACAGTCCACACCACAGCGTGGCTTCGGGGCTTCTCCTTCCTTCCATTCCAGGAAGCTCCTTCTAGAAGCCTCGAGTGCATGCTGACTACTCCCCCCTGGAGATCGGGGGTCTGGTGAGTCTGCAGAGAATCACTGGACGGTTTCTGCCGCAAGTCGGCTCTCGTACAGACACAGAGCGTGGTGCACGAACTCGTACTGCTCGCTGGTTTGGACCATGCCACCCCTGCAGGAAGAGACCACACAAGAACGTCTTACTGCTGACATCCTGCAAGCAAAGCGGCACAGCGACCACAGCCAGGCTAGGCTGTCATGCCGAGACACACAGCAGCGGGCCTGGGGATTCTTACCTCCGTCCAAATGACCCGGCTGGTGGGTGGATGCACTGCCGGATGCAAGGGCTTAACACGGTGCTGGTGCACACTAGCATTTGCTCAGGTTCACCTGCATGCCTTCCTGGGGGGCCGCACAGCCGATGGTGAAGTACCTGGACTTTGGGGCCAGCCAGGCTTTGTGAGTTCAAACCCCTCCCCGGCCGTTTGTGAGCTGTGTGATCATGGGCAAACCCCCTGGTGTCCTCCACTGTTCAAGTCGGGTAACGACAGAACCTACTTCACAGGGTTGTCGTGAGGTCAAATGAATTCACGTGTCTGGAGGGTTCGTACGACTTCTCAGGTGCCTTATCATGCATCTTATGTTAAAGTGGCTTGTGCAACTGGATTAAAATCGATGGAAGTAGGTTTACCAAAAAAACCCTCAACTGTGAAATGTCACTCTTTCTACAAGGAAAAAGCTCACCACCCGGGAGCGGTCTGTGTCACTGCGCTGCAGGGAAACAGACTTGCCCTTGGCCACACAATAGCGGGTGGGCCCTCAAATGAGCTGGAAAAAGGGAATCGGCTCTGGTTTTCCCCTTGTTCTCGTCATTATCATCACAGTTACTCAGCACACCTTTTGTTACTGGGTTAGTACAAGGCAGCTGCCGTCGTGAGAAACGTGATGCTCTTCGTTACCCTTCCAGAGATAAAATGGCTGTGTCACATTTTGCTCTTTACAGTAATGGTTCTTTTACTGGGCAAAGCCTCTAGATACTAGTCCAAATGTTATTTATTTTTCCTGCTCATTGAATAACAGCATCACTGTCAGTAATTGTTGGAAGTCCTATAAAATCTCCATAACTCTGCAATCATACAACTAATTTTGAAATTGTTTTAGCCAGCCTTCCTAGTGGCTGTTGTTACTATTCAAAATAATTATTTTTAGACCATGTAAGCACTTCGACTTAAAAACAAGACGTATTGCCTCATTGTGACACAATTTCTGGTTAGCGGTAATAACTAAAACTGGGCTTGTATCTATATTTGTCAATCTCTATAAACATAAGCTTGCAAGATATTAAAGCAGTAAGACTTCATCCTCTTAAACTAAACCAAGCAGTCAATGGGATGCCAAAATGATGTGTTTGGCAAGAAATAAAGTGGTAAATACGAAGTTTTTGGTGACAGCAACTAATTGGCAGAAATTTTTCACTGTTTTTTTTTCCCCCAGAACTGTACATTTTGTTGCTCTGAAGGCGACTGTCTGGCCAACGTGTTCCTTGGTCACAAGATGACAACAGAAACGGCCAGCTGAGGGTGTGGCAACTCTTCCTCTTCTTAGCTGGACGATGACATCTGGACACACCTAAAATACAGCAGGTGTCCAGAAGATGCTGGCCTTGACCGTGAACTTGGGAGATACAGCAGCCGTAAATATTAGGGCAGCTCCAAGGAGCTGGGAGGCACCTCCCTTCCTCTGGCATTCATGCAGCTCAAGGGACCGTCCGATCCCCTTGGGCTGCAGACGGCGTGTGGAGCCTTGTCTGTGCTCCATCCGTGGGCTCTGCTCCGTGACCTTCCTCTCACCCTTTCCCTCACTTTGAGGCAAGATTTTCTCCCTCTTGTCTCTTCTGGTGAGCTCTGGTATTTGTAGGTCCAACTGGTGAGCAAATGGAGATACAGTCTGGGTTTTAAGAACCATTTTACCCCAAACGGCTGAGCAGTGAATTTTAATGTGTGGAGTGTCTTTACCGTGACATTCTATTAACTAAGTCAAGGTTGTTTGAGCCGGTAAAGGTGGGGAAGAGGGGGAAAGAGACTCACTGGCTGTAGGCTAGCAAAATTCTTGCAGGTCTGAAGGCTCAAGAAAGGTATATGGAAAGTCATGTTACTTTCCATTTAATTTTGGAAAATAAAAATAGAGAATTGTCATCAGAAGGGTCCTCAGAGATCTTCCACTCCAATCACCAGCACGACGTGGTCTTTCTAGAAGGGAGCAGCCAAAGGACAATGGTCATCTAGCCTCTGCCGGAACGCTCGTGGGTGAGGTGCCTAAGAGGCAGCCTTCCCCGGGGTCGGCAGAAACGCCTCTAAGGCATCAAAATGAACCTGCCCCTCTCCAACTGTCACCCCACTGGTCAAACTGAAATGACCCAAAAAAGTCTTACGGCTCCTCTTGTAGTCACACAATAGCTCTGTAAATCCTGGAAAACAACCATCAAAGTCCCATGATCTTTTCTTCTCTAGACTAAACATCCTGTGGCCACTCCACATTTCTGGGCAGCCTGGTTCCCCTGTCACTCACCAGTCTAGTCTCCCTCTTTTCTAGGTCATTTGATCACCTATGACCTTCTCAGAGTGTTGTGTCTACTCCCGAGGAGATCTGCTCGTTGGGAATGTTTCTCCTGTGAGCTGCACGTTGCGTGCCAACAAGGCTGCATTTGTAGCTGCGTCAGTGGTAAGATCCCACAGTGACTACGCAGTGCCTGCTGCTCAGCAAGCCTTTTAGGATATTGAGTGAAGGTTTAGGTTAATGAAAAAGTCCATAGGATTTTTTTGAATGTGAAAATTACAACTCTCTCCCATCCTGTACTTATGCCAATGAATTTTTGAAACTAAATGCAGGACTTTCTATTTATTCCTATTAATTTCAACTTGTTGATTTCAGCACAAAGTTCTTATTTACCGAAATCACTATTCCTGTTGTTTAGCATATTAGCCTTCCATGCCTCACTTCCAACTTTGGGTGTTCCAGATTTTTAGCAAGCATACGTTCTCTCTGTTTATCTGCCACTTATAAAGGGGTAGAGAAAGACAGGGCCAAGGGAGGGTCTTTGTTATAAGTAGTTTGATGTCATGTTACATACGGTCTAATCTTGTTCCAGAATCGTTTCCAACCAGGTTGTAGGGCCTTTAGGGCAAGCGTGAGGTCACAGTCTCCTCGAATTTGCAACAGTGAAAAGCACCCACTAGTCCTGAGTGAATACCTGTCAACAGGTTACCCAGGCCAGGCTATTTCCATTCCTGGGCAAACAGATAAACTCCAGGCTAGACGTGGTAACAAGGCACCCCACAATGCATTCACTGGAGGCCGGAACCCATCACCATGAAATTCAGGAACCATCACCATCATCTTTGAAAATAGTTAATAATCTCCAGTTGCATATATTGATATAGAATACTCTGTTGACCTTTGTAAGAACTTAAAACCCAGCGTTACCCTGCAGATTTTACTCTGGTATGGGACAAATACAGTCTTTTTACAGGCTGGCCACAGTAAAAAATACCCAAGAAGCAAATATAGTCCTATATACAAAATACATTATGGAATCAATGAGCAATGCCACACTAATTATGGCACCCTCAGGAGAGCCCTGTGCTCCAGGAGAGCTCCGACTCGGTCCCCAGGTACCTTTCAGATCAGACAGGGCACCATGGACTTGCTGAAGTTAGGATGTGGTCTCTGACATAGATCTGCTAACCCGGCTGGGTTTGCAAGGTGGAAGCAGGGATGCTCGTTTATGACTTTAAAGGGCATCACCCTGCTCCCTGTTAGAGAGCAGGCGCCAAAATCATCCTTGACCTCCAACAGGTCAGAGTTTAAACTCAACCAAGGTTAACATTTTAAAAGATTTCCATAGATGTCAAGATGATGCTTCCGTGGAGAAGGCCTGTGGAGCCCACACAGCCGGACCATCACCCCTCGGGCAGCCCGACATCACCACCATCACTCGTCCATCACGTAGGAGGAGCATCATCTCTCCCTGGAGAATCCTCATCTTTTCCAGCATGGATAACACACACTCAGCGACTGCTGAGCAGGAGTTAGTCTATCAAAGAGAAGGCTCATCTAGGGACAGGGCAGGGAGCCCAGCTCCTGTGAGATGGTCCATGGGCTTGGAAAGGTCTGGAACGCCAAGGGGTCAGGTTCATTATCAGCAGGGACCAATGTGTCAAGAGGTAAAAAGACACCCTTCGCTGTTGTCTCCACCACGCAATGGCTACCTTCTCCACCTCTTACCTAATCTCTGCACTGCTCGGTTTTCTCATCGGCAAAATGCTGAGCTAATAAAATAACAGCATCTGCCTCATAGCACTGTCGTGAGAAAGACATGGGACAGTCCACTGAAAACGCTCAGCACACAGCCGAGCACGTGTGGGTACCATGTTGTTAGCTATTTCATTGTTACTCTTACTCTTTGGTCTCTCTGGTCAACAGCACTGTTCAGAAAGCTCTAGGATGGGGCCTCTGAGGTTCTGGAGAACTGAGAGCAGTGCTGGCAGAGGACACAATGTCGCCAGGTTGAGTCAGCGTCGATGGAAAGATCCAGGTATGTCTCCAGATATTAGCAGCCTGGAAGTCCGCAGTGGTGGAGGCGGGTGATGCCATGGAAAGGAGTGGGCTCGGAGCTGACAGATCCAAGCTTGAACTCCTGCTTTTGAACTTGCTAGCTCTACGACTTTGGACAAATCCTTTACTCCTTCCCAGCTGGGGTTCCCTCAATTGTAAAATGACGTTAATGATGGGGCCGGTCCAGTGGCGTAGTGGTTAAGTTTGCAAGCTCTACTTCAGCAGCCTGGGGTTCGCAGGTTCAGATCCCGGGCATGGACCTACATGCCACTCATCAAGCCATGCTGTGGAGGCGTTCCACATACAGAATAGAGGAGGGCAGGCACCGATGTTAGCTCAGGGCCAATCTTCCTCAGCCAAAAAAAAAAAAAAAAGATAAACCTCATCAAATAGTGAAGATTAAATGAGTCGAGCTCTTCCCAACTCCCCAGGAGCCTGGGTTCTCTGTGGTGCCTGTGGGGCTGAGGCTGCCTGGACAAGGAGGGTGGCCTTTGGGAAAAGCTCCTGGTCCCAGTTTTGACCAGGGTGGTCTTGCTTTCTGGTTTTTTAAATTATCATTTTGTATTGGTTTTCCATCTTGGTGTTCTGTGGGAGGTTTTGTCTCCTCATTGTTTTGTTTCCCATTGTTTACAAAGAAATTTGAAACCCACTGGCCTGGCAAACAGCGTGGACGGAGTCTGGTTTCGAGTTTTCCGAGGTTGAAAGGAGATAATGCGTGAAACGTTCAGCACAGTGGCTGTTATTAGTGGCAATCAATGAGCGCTCCACATTCCGTTCCCGCTCTTTGGATGCTGAGTTAATGCCGTGCCGAGGGTGACCGTGCATCTGGTTTGTGGGGTGGTCCCGGTTCATGCCTCTTGTCCTGGCGTCATTCTTAATAGGGCAACCCTTCACTCTCACAAGTGCCTTGGTTTGGATGACAAGTTATTTGTTCACCCTAACGAGGCCCTGTTCCAGGTTGTGGAAGAAAGTCCTTTCTTTGATTACAAAAGTGGTGTTGGCTGTGTGGCTCTGATTTCTTTGTGGCCACAGACTGTGGATAGTACATTTAGCCAGGCCAGAGAAAATTCAGATAAACGGCCCTTCCAGAAATGTCAGATGTCTCACATCACACTGGCCCCGCCCAACACAAAAATCAGTGTCGGCTCGTCTCCATGCCGGGAGGCACGTAGCTATGTCAGCTGGGGGTGAACTCAGGTCAGAAGGAAAAAAGGTAGTTTTTCCCTTTGCTACTGGGCGAGTGTGTCGAAAAATCTCCTCCAGAGGCCCAGGAGAGAGATCTGGGTTTTAACATGTTAAAACTGTGACCTTTTGTGACTATTAACTCACACGTACAGAGCAACAGGCTTTCCTGCCGCACCGCCCAGCTGGCATCCGGTCTCATCAGGGGACGAGGAATTCTGCAGCCGTGACTCACAATGGGCTAACAATGGGCCTAGCGCCTTGGCTTTTTATTATGTTGGAATCTGGAATCTTTTCGGTAAAGTTTGGTTCAGTAAATTTAGAACAAAAGGTGTAGACGTTAACGTACCCCGAGGGTGCAGCCCCGAGCAGGGCCTTGAGTCCAGCAGGGTCAGCTGTGCTGTTGCTGCTGGGGTGCCCCCGACCAAGCTTTTCCCCATGGCTTTATCCGACGTCACCTCACAGAGGGAAAACACGACATAAACGTTGTGGCTGATTCTGACCAGGTATTCTGAACACAAAAACTTTCTCTGCAGAGTATCTGTGAGGCATAAAAGCCAGCACAGGTCAAATGAAAACTCAATGATAATCTAATGCTCTAGTTTATCTTGAGTTCCATTTTTTCCTGAAAATTACCAATTCTCTTCTGGACACTCAGGTTAACACTCAGTTATCTCCAAGCTGAGAAGAAGGAAAAGGCTGCCCTGGCAACCACCCAGGAGCTTCAGTCGGCATCGTCTGTTGTACAAGAGGACCTCTGCTTGTGGTCTCAGGAACTGTGACGTGGGTAAATCCAGACCAACCTCCAGGGCTTGCTCTTTGAGTGTCTTTAAAATAAGTAAACCAAAATGCCCAATTCCTGAGCTTCAAATGGGATCTTTGAAATTCATTAATTAAAGGGATCTCGGCCACTCGTCAGGAATGCAGGGGATGCGGCTAAACGTAAGGCTAGGGCTGATAAAAATTCTGCCAACTGGGGACATTTTAGCTTTGGAGTTATTTTAACCAAGCTTTGGAAACAAAGAATATTTTGGGGACACATATCATCTTAGGACACTGATGGCATATGTATTCCTCCTCTTGAGTTGTCACAGTTAAAAAAAGAAAAAACCGTCCAACCGAAGTGATTAATCACGGCGTCTAAACAATGATGTGACGTACACTGGAAGCTTCTATCCTGTCTGCATGTCGTTCCAGCTTCAGGCCTCCACGGCAAGGACGCCCAGGGCAACCGCGGATTTCACCACCGACTCTCTGAGAGGAGGATCCGACAGATTGTTTCCTGTTTCTGGGGAAGAAAAAAAAGAAAAAGAAAAGAAAAGAAAAGAAAAAGGCCTTGGGGCTGCATCTTATTTTATGTGTTTCATTTCTCCAGTTCTTTTCTCACATTATTGCAGTGTCCAGAGGTGCTAACGTGGAGCAAAAGAAAGATGAGGCGGAGAGAGCTGCCCGAGGTCAGCCTGCGATGGAACGAGTTCGAGTCTCTGCCTAGACGTCTCTGACGGTCACGTCTTGCTCCTCAGTTGCCCTCCTGTACGTCGATGTGCATGGGAGCGTTCTCTGAGTTTCCTGGGCCACCTTGTTACCACGGATTATTATTATCACTTTTTAAAGGGACAGGTGCTTCTCTCCCACTCGATGTGTGAATGACCTCTGTCACCATCTCACTGTGAAATCTTGGTGTCCAGAATCCTCAGTGAATCTCTTGTAGCAGAGGCTACACACAGTGAAAGCGGACGGGTTTAGCTTCAATAGAAACTAGAATTTTTAATTAGGTGGTCTAGTCACAACGATTTAGTGATGTTTAAGATTAGAATACTTAAACAAGGTATGGAAGGGCTCTCTAAGTAATAAAGCATGATCACACTGTGTCCAGTTTAGCACTAATGTTATGGTTCCTGCTTTTCATCATAGTTTTTGAAAATTGTTGACCTCTGTATGCATGGTAACTTTCCATTAACAGGAAAATGTGATTGAGCAAAATATCCCTTTTCACAGCCACGCTGACCCCTAGAAAGTTCACTGCTCTTCTCGTGTTCAGATATTAATAATAAATAATCTGAACCGAAACCATCAGAGATAACAATTTTCCCTGGTTTATATAGCAACTAGTTCAGGGTCAATGTCAAAGGCGGGATTGGAACGTGGACTTCCTGTCTCTTAATCTGTGCTTAACCCATTTAGGGCTCCCACCCTAGAAAACAATAGTCTTTTGGGAACCAGACAAATCCAGAATTTAGCCAATCTAATTAGAGCAAAATTGGAAGTCCAGTTCAGCGTGTTAAAAAAAAAAAAACAGCCAAAATGTGTTATGTGACCTTGGATGCATCGTTCCCTCCGTCAGGTCTCGGATTCCCCTGAAGGATGAGAGATTCGCACCGTATTCTTACGGCCATATTTTTTTACTATCCTTCCCCTAGTAGGCGTTCCGCAAATGTTATGACCGTCTATAATTGCCATTCCATTGTTCTCTACGGAAACAAAGGTTCAAAGACTCAAAGACTGCAAGAGTGAAAGGGGTTTAGAGCCATGGATCACTTGCCAGTCCCTGAATCCAGAATGGAAAAGGCATCTGACTGGAGGGGTCCTCAAATCCACCTGCTCTCCCAGCATTGTCAGTAGAGCAAACAAACACACGTACACAGGTACCACTAATTTTCAAATGTACGGAAGTGCTGTTGGAGTCACAGAATGAAAATTATAAGCATTACGGGATTTGAAATACAACTATTAGGTTGAGGTCTATGAAACATTTTACTCTTAAAAAAGGGGTCCCCACATCAGAAGAGGCTGGGGACCACTGGTACACTCTGCCTCTCCTTTTACGTGTGTAGACAGAGCGACAAGTGGTCACACAGAAAATTAGGGGCAGAGCCAGGATTCGCACCAGCAGCCTGACACCCAGCCCAGGGTCTCTGGCACCTCGTTCTCTCATGGCTGGCTGCTTACCTGTCCCACCAGCCAGCGCTCGGCTCCAACCACCTGCCACCCACTTCATCGTTTAATTAAAAACAAACGCCATGATGCCATTGACACACTTTTAAATAAAACACCTGTGCATGCCTGGTGCTGAATTTGAACTCCTATTCGGAAAAAAATCCTATTTTAGTTCAAAATTTGCTCAAAAGTATTATTAAGAGGAGGCTCACAGACTCATGAATCCACAGTGGGAACCGTAGCATCTATTAATAGAAGTTGCCCTAAAGCCAATAAAAATAATGTCTTGCCAGAGAATGAAGAATCCATCAAATGGCTTTGTCATTGTTGTTACACTGGAAACATCCATTCAGCATAACACGCGCGTCCCTAAAGAAGACAGTTTGACTTTATCGCTAACATGCAGATTTGTGATGTGAGTACAAATTGCCTGTTTGGTCATACTGAGTAACAATGGTCAGGTGTTCTAATTTTTTGGGGGGTGGGATCAGGTTTTTGATCCTGCTCAGCGCTCAAACTCTTGACTTAACAGTCATGGAACAAGCCCATTTCAAGCATCCAAACCACTGCCTTTCTTTTTATTTGCTGTTCGCCGTGCCCAGGCCTTTCCGGAGGAGACAGATACGAGTGTGTCTGTGTGTGTGGGGGGGGTGTAGACTATAAGAAAGATGTGCGGCGTGCAGTGGATCCGGCGTGGGCAGAGCCGTGGTTGAAGAGCATGAAGGACAGGAGCCTCGTGCGCTCGTGCCCTCGAGGCGTTGCGCTGGCTCTGCCCTCCGTAGACGCAGCGAGGCGTTTCCCCTGAGTCAGCCTCCTCCGTTCCTTCCCCCTTTCTCGTGGTCCCCACCCAGGCTCGAAATCCCACACCGTCTGCAGTCTTCTCTCCACCACAAACTCCTTGAAAGGACAGTTCATCCTTACTATTTTCCATCTTCTCTCCCTCGCGTTTGGACGGTCTTGGAGGAACGTTTCGTGTCATCGAATGAACGTGGAGCCCTTAAAGGACGCTGGACGGGTTCTAGACTCAGGGGCTTTTCAGATCCTTTAATGTTTCAACACTTACTGTGAATAGCCTAGTGGAGAGGGGTTCGAAGGAATATAGTATGTCGCTTTTGCTCAGACTTAGTTAAGAACCTATTTTTTGCCTGAATACGGTCTAAGAGTCTGGCACTAGCTGCCCCTCGCAGCTGAGAGATGCCGTCTGGAAACTCCTGCAGAGGAACCCACCCTTCTACACCCAGGCGCCTGACGCACGTTCAGTAGCAGGTGCTTAGTGAGTGTTTGTTGAACAAACGAACAAATGTACGCACCATCCAGCAGGGCCACTCTGTGTGCTTGGCTTAATGCTCTGCGGTCACTATCTTGAAATATTTAACGGTTTTTGAAAACAGGGCCCCACGTTTTCATTTCGCGCTGTGCCCCCGAATTATGCAGCTGATCTTGATGGAGGTGTCCCTTGCTAATGCTCTGCCACTCCCTCTCCAGGCCCCCCACTTTCCCAGTGCCCAGTGCCGTCTCCCAGTCTCCCGGGCTGCGGGGCCTCAGGAGCGCCCAGCCCTGGACCCCTCCCTTCAGTCCCCTTCATCAAACCCACGTTCTGAAGACGTGACGACGTGGGGAGTTCCCCTCGCTCTAGCCACACGCTGGAGAGGCTGGGTCGCCTGCTCAGGTCAGAGCGTCAGCGGCTGAGAAGACAGTCTTCCCACCTCCAGGCTGGACGAACTTGACCAGGGAACGATTCCGTCCACCGAGGACCGGCCCTCGAGCAGCAGAGCCTCAGAGCTTTGCTCTGCACAGACGTCCAGCTCCCTCCAGAGACAGACACTTTGGGAGGAGGCAACTTTCCCGCGTCCCTCAAATTATACCATTACGGCGACTGCTGACGCACCACTCTGTCTATCCATGAGCCGCTCTCATCCACACCTCACACTGTTCTCAAAGTTGCGGTGTCCTTGCATTTCTTTTTAATTGTCAAGGCATCATCCAGGGGACATGTTTTTGCTGGCAGTTTTGTAACAATCGTATCCCCAAAGCCGGTTTACCTTCGTCTCTAACAGTCGAGCCTTTTGAGTTAGAAATCAGAAATCCTGGATTCCAAAGAGGATGACTTTGGGCAAGTTACTTGATATGTTGAATTCTTTGTTTGCTTATAAAAAAAAAAAAAAGATGGCAAGGAATACCTCTTTTCCAACTCTTGGGTTCATTTTGAGGGTTACATGAGGCCTGTGCTTTGAAGACCATGGTGGAGAGACCGTGACCAAAGACACTTCTGGGGTCAAGAGTGCTTTCTGGAATGTCTGAGGACAGACCCAGAACCGAAGGCAAGGACGGCCCTGAGACCAGAGCTGGACATGGCCCGAAGGACTCATGAGGACCGACAGCTGCCAGAGCTGAAAGGTAGACAGTCAGGTTTCCCTTCACCGGCCTGAGTCAAGGACGCAGTCGACGGCGGCCGTCACCTGCACTGGAATTTTAAAACGAAGCATGACCAGAAAAAGCTGAGGAACTGAAGCAAGAGGCAAGAGGGGTGGGGAGAGAAGTTGAATGGGGTCAAGGAAAGGGGGAAGGTTTCTGTTTTGCTTTTCATAATAACTAGAGGAACACACAACAAGGAAAGGAAAATCTATGTTGATCCCGTGACGGAAGGAAGGCAAACGAAAGACCTTTCAAGGAAAGTTCTAAGGAGAGGATCCGTTTCACAAGCAACAGAAGCAGCTGCTCAGAAAGAGTTTACTTAGAAGGATCCTGATTAATAAACCAGTGAGAAGGATTTCGGGACACGTATTGGCAGCAACTCAGATCCGGGGGCTGGGGAGTCCGCAGGCGTTGGAGGAGCCAACAGAGGAGCTGGATGTTTGCAGGGTCCTATCAGCAGTAAAAAGACGAGGCTCATGGGGAGGGAAGGCCAGGCCAAGGCTGGAGTCTCTGACCACTCGCGCTAGGAAGGAAGGCGCTGACGGAGCAGGCATTGTGATACGGTTTAAAAACGCATTTGCACCTCCAGCCACAGCCCAAGGACAATCCAGTGGACTTGACAGTGACTGTGACCTGGAAGTGGAAACACAGGTGGAGGTCAGGCTACAGAAGCAGCGGGTGGTGGGAGGACGGAGGGCGAAGGGCCCAAGTTAAAGACCAATGAGAACAAAACGACCAGGAAGCCCCTTCCTCAGGGCGTTGCTCCAAGGACGGTCGAGCAGGTGCGGAGGCCGTCGGCTCGCGGTCAGTCTAGAGCCATGCAGGCATCTGGGTTTCGTGGAGTTCAGACTGGCCAGCAGGAAGGCAGGGGAGGGGATGTGAACTGCGGTCCTGGGGCACTTGGGGTTTGTGTAGGAGCCTCATTTACAGAAACACAAAGCCGGAGAGAGAAGCCACTGTGGGAGCAGCTCCAGGCTGACTGTGTCCCTTCCCCTGACGCAGGGCCCTCTTCTGGGGAAGGGTGTCCAGGGTCTGAAGTGAAGCCACAGGCCCCGATTCCCGCTGGATGGACGGTACTGGAGGCAAGCAGGGGCCCTCAGGAGACCAAGGGAGCGATCGTATGAGAGGGGGGAGATCAGCGGAGCTGCCCTTCTCAGGCACAACAAGAAAACGGTTTCAGAAGCAGGTACAAGTTGGGGATGGAGGGGGAGGTGGGGAAAGTAGAGACACAGTAAGGAACACGGCTAAGTCCTGCACACGTGCAACCTCAAGACACAGTACTGCAGCCTGTGCAGGATGTATGACAGTTCCAGTTGACAGAGGCCACGTGCACGGATGGGAGCTGTGGGGAACGTGTCCGGTCTACAGAGGCCACGTGCACGGACGGGAGCTATGGGGAATGTCACTGCATGGCTATCTTGTGCCTGGGGCTTTACAAGTTCTCTCTTAATCCTTCCAACAGTACAATGTAGATTCTATCATTACTTCCATTTTCCTGACGGGAAAACCAAGGCCACACTAGCAGGAGATGGTGGGGGCCAGGATGCAAACCCACGCAATCTGTTTCCCGAATCTTTACCACCATGGTCAACAGCCTCAATGAAGCCAGTCGGAATTAAGAGAAAAGAGAGAAGATAAGCTCACAGAGACCTGGGAGCTAATATTTAAAAGGAGACGAGGACTGACAGGGACGGGGAGGGAAAACACCGCCCTGAAAGGGGATTTGAAGGTTTAATTCTTACAGTAACCAAGAGGATAACTGCCCATGAACGTGTGTTGAAGGCTCACCACGCGCCAGGCTCCACTCTAAAAGCCTTATATGTACGATCTCACTGAATTTCCAGAACAATTCTCTTGTCTCTTTTATTGAAATCTCAGACCCCAGCACATGGCAGGTGCTCAATAAATACTTGTCGAGTGAATCTTAAAAGTGCTCTCTCCTTTCAAGAAACTCCAGGTCTTAGGACTGGAGTCCAAGGGGCTCAGGCCCGAGGCCTCTTGTGTTATTACGTCACAGCATTGATCTCTGTCTGAAATCACCCTGTTTGTTTCTCAGCTTTTTTATTTTCTGTCTGTCTCTCCATGTCAGCTTGTAACCCTAGGAGAGCAGAGCCTCACTCACCCTGGTAATGCTGTACCTGCAGCCTCTGGAACCATGCCCTGGGCACAGGAGGTAATTAATAAATATTCTCTGCATGAATAAAGAAGAGAACATTTCAGGGCAGCTCTTCTTGTGCTGCAGCGCGCTGAACTGTGGGGCAGAGGCCCGGCTGCCTACGGCCCAGTGCGGCATCTTTATCTCTGCCTGTTCTCCAGGAGCACCTGTTCCTGTTCCCCGTCACTGACTCATTGTTCACGCACCCAGCTAGGCTCCCTTGTGCAGCGGGGGAGAAGAGAAGTTTCTTGCTCTGTTTTCAAGACATAAACAGAGATCATCACAAAGGTGATCAAACCATCTCTCTATAAAAATGGCTCTTCTACCTCCCTCTCATTAGGATGGCTACTATTAAAAATCCAACAAACAGAATATAATAAGTGCTGGCGAGGATGTGTCGAAGTTGGAATGCTTGTGCACTGTTGGTGGGTCCGTAAATGGTGCAGCTACTGTGGAAAACAGGATGGTAGTTCCTCAAAAACAAAAATAGAATTACTATTGACCCAACAGTCTCATTTCTGAGTACATACTCAAAAGAATCTCAAACAACTATTTGTACACCCATGTTCACAGCAGCATTGTTCACAATAGCCAAAAGGTGGGAGCAACACAAGTGTCCATCGTTGGCTGAACACATAAACAAAATGGGGTATATACATACACAGAACATTACTCAGCCTTAAAAAGGAAGGAAATTCTGATGCACGCTATAACATGGATGAATTTTGAGGATATTATGCTAAGTGAAATAAGTCAATAACAAATAGACAAATACTGTGTGATTCCACTTATATGAGCTACCCAGAGTAGTCAGACTCACAGACACAGAAAGCGAGTGGTGGGTGCCAGGGGCCGTGAGGAGCAAGGGACAGGACATTGTTGTCTAATGGGGATAGAGTTTGCAGGATGAAAAGAGTTCTGGAGATGGTTGCACAACAGTGTGAATGTACTTAACAGGACTGAGCTGTACTCTTAAAGTGGTTAAAATGGTAAATTTTATGTGCATTTTTTCACAGTTAAAAAAACTAGACTGAAAAAAGCAAAAAGATGACTCTTGGTTGTATGATACATGCCCCTCATTTTAAAGGATCAAGATCCTAAAGTGGACGGTTCGGTCAAAGCCAGTGGAGATGCAGAGCACACGCAAAGGAACAGGGGTGAGGACCTCGAAGGACGCACGTCCACCATAAACAGCCCGGGTTGGAGACGACGGGGGAGCGAGCAGGAGCGTTTGGTTTTGGACTCTCGACGGTCCGTGCTGCAATAATTTCTGTCTTGGCTGGCTTTTTAACGTAATGTCTATTCTTAAGCATTTACACAAATCTCTACAGAGATTAGGACCTCGGAGACTGTGATGTTTGGAACGGCAGGCGACCAGATCAGCTGTGCGGGACCGGGCTGCCCTGAGAGGCAGTCTAGCGCGGCTGCGCGGACACTCACCTGTCTATGCGAAGCTGGCAGACGATGTTGAGTGCATCCACAGCGCCTTCCTCTTTCAGCTGTCGACAGCCAATGGATGTGGCAATGAAACAGCCCGTCCTTCCTATGCCGGCGCTGAAAAGGAAAGATGAGGAATGAAAAGAGGAGGAAAAACAGCAGGGACAAAATATCTTCTTTTAAAGGGCACTTAGAATCTGAAATGACAGCTGGAATCAACAGCAGTTGCCAGGAGCTGAGGATCACTCCTCCAGCCCCGCGCTCCATGCTCACCCCACACCGTCTGCTATCACGGGCAGTAGGAGGCGTGGAGTGGAGCGCGATGGGTGGGGGAAACGCGAGGAAGGCACTGTGACGATTCTGCAAAGGACACCTCGAGCTGAATTTAGGTGAGGTGTGGGCACTAGACACGGAGGAAAGACTTAGGCACGTCACAGATGTGAATCTGGAGGATGGGCGTTGAACAGCGAGAAAAGCAAAAAGTCAAAGCAGTCTTCGCTGGGAGGGTGGGGCGACTGGTAGTGCCAGCGACGCCGGGGAGAGTTCTGGAACAGGGCTGGCTGGAGGGAGGGAGAGGCGACCTCGGTCTCAGCTACACTAATGCTGAAGATCCCCGAGAATAACTGAAGATTCGGTTCCATTCAGGAGACAGTGTGGCTGGAGGCACGGATTTCCAAGTCACTACATGCAGGTGGTGCTGTATGGAAACACTGTCTGTCTTAGACGGCTGTCATCCACCTAACAAGACTTTCTCTCTCTCTCTCTTTCTCTGTCTCTCAGCAATTCCAACCACTAATGGTCTTCATGTAAATTTCTCCCAAATCTACATCCAAGTGCCCTAAATTTCTCCTAAGCTCTGGGTTGGCATTCCATCCCTTAGCTGGAACTCCGGATGTTACTATTTTGTACCTGCTTCAGTTCAATGTGTCTAAGCTCAATGTATCTAAAACAGAATTAACTACCTTTTCCCTCAATGGCGTTACCAGTCAGCCACAAGTTTTCCAGCCTAGAAATCTTGGAGCTGTCTTCACATCTCCCCCCTCTCACCTCCCACATTCAATCTGTCACCAATTCTTCCATTTTCCACCTCCACTCAGCTTTTGGGATCCAGGCTCGCCCTCCACAGACTGTGCTCACGTTTTCGACATCTCCTTACTTCATGACTAGCAAACACCTTATGATGGTTCCCTAGCCTCAAGTCTCTCCCTGGACGAATTCGCGATGCACACAGCTGCCAGGTTCATCTTTCTGAAACAGCGGGCTGACCGTATTGCTCTCCACTCGCAGGCTGTAGAGGCTGCCACCAGCTACGGCACCGTGTCTAAGCCCCTGCCACCGTGGTCCCTACCTGCCGCCTGTGGCTGTGACTAACTTCTTACCATACTCCCCATACCTTTCTGCCAATTTTTAATTTACATGAATCATTGCCAAAAACGCCTTTTATTTTCCAGTTTTCCTTTGCGTGTTGGCAATATTTCTTCAGTCAGAAATGCCTTCCCTTTTAAAACCACAAACAAAGGTCACTTTTTAAGATCCTGTTCAGCGTTATTCCAACTTTTAGAGGCTTTCTTCGGTCCTCATTGTTTAAGTTAATCGTTCCCCTCTTGGCACTCAAATAGCACCTGTTTCTCATATTTGGTGCTTATTTCCTACTGAATGTGAGTGCAGAGGAATTCAGAGGTGGAATGAAGTGTCTATAAAGGCTTGTTTCATTGAAGAGAGAGGGTTTGAGCTGCACCCTGCGAATGGCAGGCATTTCGCTTCTCATGACTAAGCGAGAATATTCCACGATGAGAAGACAAAGAGCTGCTGAACAGGCCGCGTGACGTGCGACACCGAGAAGACGAGCTTGGCTTGAAAGGAAAGTTCTTCTACAGAAACAGTGGGAAACAGGACTGGGAAGGTAGGCTGGGGTCTGTAGAGGATCTTGCATGGAAAGCTGAGAGGTCTGAGCTGCATTCTCTACAACAGCGGGACTCTTTTTTTTTTTTTCTTCTGAGAATTTGATGAGAACTATGAACTTTCACTCCCCAGAAAAATTCACATAACTTTATGTACTCAGGTTTGTTCAAGTAATTCAAAGGGGTTCACCGACCCCTGAGTTCATCTATAGACCCCAGGTCAAGAACTTTTCCTCTAGGCAATGGGAGGCCACCGAGAAGCTCTGAGCAGGGGCTCCTGTGATGAGAGAGGGTTTTAGGGACGTGTACAGAGCGGGCCACAGAGGGGTGGTGGTGGGGCGGGGGGAAGTGGGGCGTGTTTGTGCAATTAGCCGACTACTTCTAAAATACACGCTGAGGTCACGAGGGCCCGAACTTGGGTGGTTGGCAGGAAGGACGATTACGGGAGATGCTTTGAAGGCAAAGCCAATCTGGTGACTGATTAGATACGGCGGCTGGAGCTGAGGGGAAGGCCAAAGATAACTGTCGACATTTGCCGTTGAGCGCCTGGAAAAAAGATGGTCTCGTTCTTAGAAACCGCAATCAGAAGGGGAGCAGGATTTATAGGGGAAGCGGCTACTTCATTTTCGATATCCTGAGTGTTTTATGATTTGGGGTGGGGACAGGTCCAGCCCTAAAGCATGGCCAATTAGGCCGTTTTTCCTTGCCCCCAGGCTAAGTTTAGAATGAGGCCTAATGCCAGAAACCAGATAATGATGCCTTTGAATAAATAGACATACAGTAAACTTTATTCTCAATTAAACCACAAAGGTTCAAAAATGAAGGAGGCCAAAATTATAATCTAAAATAATGTATTTTATTTATTAAAGATATCATCATAAGCCGTCTTATAAAACTTATGAGGTTAAACAAACCAAGACAAATTACTTTGAGATAGTATGGAGAATAAATGACTGGTTATGTAAATAACTTCAAAAATATTTGCTCTAGTTTGGGCATTCTAAAAGGAAGACAAGAGGGATGAGATAGCCATTATAAGAGGAGAGCTTCAAGCTAGACAGTAGGAAAGGGTACCACCATGGACATCTGTTTCTTTGTCAGCCTCGCCCCCAGTGCTCCATGTTCTGCTAACAGCACTCGGTTTTCCTTTTGTCGAACTGCCACTTGCCCATTTCCCATTTCGTAAATTTGCTTCCATCTGTTTTTCACGAAGTAACTTTTAAAATAGTTGACTGGTTGTCACCAAACTTGGCATAATAAATATTATCAAGATACAATTCAAGTATAGTTCAGGTGCCATCTTCAGACAACAAAAAAGTCATTGATAATTTTTAAAGAATCTGTCTTTCCTAGTGTATATGAGACGGATGAGACTAAATGAATCAATATAAGTTTCCAGGCAGGGACTGAGTAAGGTTTCCTGTTCTCAAGGTAACTGTTTGCCGAAAATGCCCTAATAATGTCACTTTATTTCTGTGTCATCTTGATCAAGACACAAATATTGGGAAATTAATTAACTTCCATAAATATTTAATTTACCAACAAAGTCACAAGCAGGAAGCAAAACCCAGCTTCCAGCAGCTCCATGCCTTTACAAAGGATAGACAGCCGCTCCGGCAGAAAGGACAGCCCGTGCCTTACCTGCAGTGGACAACCACAGGCCCTCGGCCCGCGGAAGCAACTCTGTCGTCTTCCACATCCAGCATGAGCTGCAGAAGGGGCTGGGCACTGTCTGGCGTCTTGTGATCGGGCCACGAAGTGTACCAGTAATGCTTCACGTGCTGGGTGTGACTTCCTTGCTGAAAACAACAGCAGCCAGCAAATGCCTCATTTACTTGTGAAACTAAAAGCCATCCAAACCACAACACTGAATGCTTTCTATCACTCCCATCCTGATGGCAGCTTATTTCTAGGTGGAAAAAAATCTAGTAAAGTTTTTGCCTGGAGAAAACTTTACTATAAATATCCTGATGTAAAAGTTTGACAGTCTTGCCTCTATTAAATGAGAATGTATATTTAACATAGAAAGTGTGTATGTAACATATGCTAAGTTACATTTGTAAGTTATAAACAAAATTGTGGATGAAAATGTAGTCATGAAAGACTTGGGATATAGTATGTTTCCCGCTCTTTATAAACATTTTAACCAATATAAGAACACAATTTTATATTCCATTATGCTAATGCTCCTACACTCATCCTCAATTCCAGTTTTTTTCCTGAGGAAGATTCACCCTGAGCTAGCATCTGTGACAATCTTCTTCTATTTTTTGTATGCAGGTCACCACCACAGCATGGCTGCCAAGAGGTGTAGGTCAGTGCCTGGGGACCGAACCCAGGCCACTGAAGTGGAGCGCAGCAAATTTAATCACCACGCCACCAGGGCCAGCCCCCCAATTCCAGTTTTAACAGCAGTGAGAAGTCCCATAGTCAAGGAGCTTCAAGCGGTCCCTAGGTTGAAACTGCTTCGGGCGGGGTCCATGCACATCAACTCAACCCCGTACCCGGCTGGGGGCCCGGCCTGGACCAGGTTCCGGAGAACAGGAGTCGACAATCAGGTTTTGGTCAGTGCGTCCTTCCCCGAACTTCCTGCTGAAACCCTCAGTGCTGCCCTGTTCCTGCCCTTTCTTGGTGGCGATCCCGCCCCAGCAGCGAGGCCCTCGACTGGCCTGGAGCCTGTGGGACGACTGCTCTCTGGGAGCAAACACAATCCCATGGCAACGATCCTCCGCGTCTGCTGCCCGAGACTTAAATAAGACAAGTTTTCTGTGACAGCATCCAGTCTGGGGAAGTCCCTATAAATGACTGTAACTCGAGTTTGGGAGGCTCTCATCCACACCTCGGGCTCGTCTTCCCTCCCACGGCCACCCACGGGGCAGACTCTCTCCTTCAGTTTCCAGGCTTCACTTAAAGCTGCTGAGACCAAAGTGACATTAAAAGGAAAAAATCATCACGGTAAAGTCTCCAGCATGAGCCTTTAGTTAAAGGCGTTTGGAAGGTTAAATCAGAGCTGTTTTATTTATGCAAACTAGACCATAACCTCCTTCTTAGTGAATTTCCTTAATGCCTACTTACATTAATTTAATTATCCCACACACTGACTGTAGCTGACAGCAAAGAAACCCACGAGGGAGTGGTTACAGTTGCTCTTTGATCTCAGCAATCTCTAACTTGTTTACGTTGACTCTGTAGCACTGACTGAGATAAATATTGAAGGTGGAAACGTCCTCCTCGACATCAGCCCCTTCGCAGCCAGCTATAGCGACATGCTCTCACCTTTAAGACAAGGTTCCGAACGGTGTAGTTGTCACATTCGTTTACGCTGATGACCAGAACCTCAACTTTCCCATAGATGCCCCTCTTTTCCGGCCAGTAGAGCACACACTTCTGGAGGGGGTTAAGAAGGACAAGGTGAATACTGATGGTTTGCGTTGGTCTTGGGGTACTTTTCACCCAAGCATCTCAGAAGTTTTTATTTAATTAATTTTAAAAAATCAACTGTCAAGTTTACAATGTTGTAGATGTGCGTACACCGTTGAAACACTGTCCATTCTAAACAGGTGGTTTTTATGGGCTGTAACTTATATCTCAATCACGTTTTTTAATAAGCTATCAGTGTTGCCTATGCATGTCAAACACCATTGCTACTAAGCTCATAAAAATAGGATTAAAGCAAAATTTCCCAAACTTCACAGAGAAATTAAGAACTACTTAAAAAATTAATTAAAAAATTAAGAATTAAGAAATTAAGATTCAAATAGTAGAGTTTATCCTGTGATGACTAGAAACAAAGGGAAGTTCTCCCATAGTGACAGGGGCAAGCCACTTTGTCCTGCCTCGTCAAATGGAAGCGCCTAAGAAGAGCATCTGTGATGTGCCAGGTGCCACTGCAGAATTTCCCTTGTGTGCGAGGCTGACGCAGTGACCGTCAATACACCTGCGGGATTATATTTCCCAGGACCAGTGGTCTGTTCACCTACGGGGTCCATTGAAATAAATGTATAACAAAATTATCTAAAAAATACTTTTATAATGGATCCTCTTTCAAGGGTTTAATGGGCAAAAATAGTTATATTGCAAGTCAGGCAATATAATACAATAGTTAAGGTGCAAGCTTTGCAGTCAGAGAGCCTGGGTCCAAATTTTGGTTCCACCATTTATTAGCTGTGAGTCCATAAACAACATGCTTAATCTCTCTGGCCTCAGTTTCCTCCAGATTTAATACGCGGAAAGCTCTTAGGACAAAGTCAGCACTCACTCAAACGTGTTATTATTATTGTTGTCGTTATATTTTACATCTACTGGGTGATGGAATGCATTTTTGATCTAAAGTGATTAGATCATTACTTAATTATGCATTAAATGTTATTATTATATCCAACCTACATTACTAAAGGAAAACTACAAAATGAGATTCAAGTACACACATAAACCCATATTATTCACTATTTTGCCTTTTAAACAATTGCAAAAGAACTTTTTTTACACCACATATTTTAATGATTAAGAATGTAAAGTGTGAAATTTGATGCTTTATTTTGACTGCCCAGGAAAGCATGTAATTTTAGAAATATTAAAATATAAAATATGCTTAAATAAAACTTGCTATTTTCTTCCAAGCACACAGGCACATATATAGAGAAATTCCTTCCCTTGTTGCCTTCATCCAGGACATTTTAGGAATCAGGACACTTGTGTCTTCACATCTAAGTCAAAGGCAGATGACCCCCCTTAAAAAATAAGCACTTACGGATTCAAGACAGCAGCACGAGAACCACAGACCCACAGCACTGAAGGAAGGACATGCAGGGCGTCAGAAACACACCTCGGGCCTCCACCACGCCAGTGAACAGCTGTCTACACGCCAGAAACGGCACTCGCCTGCTGGACTCACTATTGCTTCCACCCATTACAACAAAAACACACTCACATCCTCCAGTTGTGGTCCTTTTCCCAGCAAAGCAAATCCTTTCACCTCCATTTACACAACTCCCCACACCCCAGACTGTCAGGCAATCAGGCTACAGGCTGAGTCTGGCTCATATAACGCAAACATTAAGAAAAGAAACCTTTGAAAAACAGAGCAATTTATTTCCCTCCTCATTCGTGAGCTGTCAAAGGTTTAAAATTTCCCCGGTTTGTTAGAGATAATCATACTAACCAATTTGCCTCGTTTCTTTCAACAGAGCATCAATTATTTCGCTGCAAGACCCGAGCTACTGTGTATCTGAAAACCCATGCCTCCCAGATGAATCCAAGAAGAGTGACAAGGCACCTCGAGTCAGGCAGTGAGCAGAGAAAGCATCGTTCAGTGGTCCAGTGGTCCGGCGTATGCACCCCGCTGACCACGGTCAGACCTGAGCTGCAGGCCCCTATTTGGGAAGGTGGCTCTCGAAACTGGTAGGAAAAGCCAGGAGGCAGGAGCTCGCAGCCTGCACCCTGACTCTCCCAAGCCTCAACAGCCTGTGCACCTACTTGATAAAGGGAAGTGCTGCTCACTTCTCTCCCGAGCTTGCCGGGGACCTTTTGAATGTTTTTCTTGACTCTTTACCAAAAATGCAATTGGCAGCCAGTTCCCAGTAGACAATGCCGTGTGACTCGTTCATTCAAACAACCCTTAATTAGCATGCCATCTCCTTTCTGAGATACAATAGCTTATTTTTACACGCTGAATACGTTTCTCTCCCTTTTAGGAGAGCGTAGAAAAAGAGACCAGATAAGTGTGGTGCTTTTGAACACGAAGGGGGAGAGCAGCAAATGGAATCATTCCTGGGAGCACAAGTTCACCTTCAAGTATTTTTGAGAACTGCTTTTTAGGTTTCTTCACTGCGGTGCTAACAATGACATGAAAGAGGCAGAGAATGCAAGGAAGGACAACGCTCTCCTGCAGATAATGCTGTGGAACCACACTAATTGTAGGTGATTCAAAAGAGCATGCTATCTAGCTGAACATAGCCCCAAATTGTCACTCTTCTTCTGCTAACCTTTCAGTAAAATTATCTATACGTTCTAAGAGTTCATAATTTGGAGGAGAAAGAGCATTTCAGAGGGTCACATGTGTCTTGTGCAAACAAACCGTTAGCCGACCCTGACTGTAAAGATTCTGGGCATCAACCAGTTCTGCACAATCTGTGCTCCACAGCAGACGTCGAAGGCAGTGCACAGCAAAGCCAACTCCTATTTTTATGACCTTCCCTCTGGCCTCCACCGCATTAGGGCTGTTTGTGTGTAAAGAAGCTAGTAGTTTAGTGGCCTGGAAAAAAAATCTATTTTTAAGTTACTTTCTTTTAAAATTCTATGCATTTAAAATCAAAGAGATCTTGCTTTTCAAGCTAAAGGCATGTGTCGTCACATGAGAAGTGGCTCTAAACACATAGAGAAGAGGGTCAGCTCTGTCTGGGCTCCATTAGCATCTGAAGAGGACAGAATGGGGCAGACCGCCCGCAGCTATTATTATTGCTGTCACTGTCACTCCTGGTGTTCCAGCTGAATATTACTAACATTGGTGCAGCAATTTAGTATCAACGCGTCTTCACCAACATTTCGTTAATCCCTTTCACGGTCATCTGAGTCACGTAGAGCAGGCGGTAAGTATAATAATAATAATAATAATTATCAATCATTTTACAGCAGAAGAAACTGAAGCCCAGGGCTTTTGGTAGGATCTCTGGGAAAATTCCCTTGGGGGCTAGGACCCTCTGAGCAAATATCACTTTATTAATTCAACTTTCCGTCGTTGATTTCTGCACTGTCTCTTACCCAACACGCTCCCTTCCCTCTGTGAAGATGCTAGTGCTCCTGGACGCTGAGCACCCTCGGGCCCCGCGCACTGATCCCAGGAGTCGTGTTGTCTCTGCTGGGTCGTGTGCTCACTAACCAGTATTTATACTCAAACCTCTTCATGGCAGTTGTACAAGTTGTTAAAGTCTGATAATTTAATTAAGCGTTACATGAATCAATAGACCATTAGGGTGAGAAGAAAAAAAGTTGTTCTGAGATAATTGCATAAGTTGAATAAGTTTTCCAGTGGGAAAAAAGTGCATTGGGAAAGAAAACTGTGGTCAAATCAGGTTCAGTGAGGCCGATGTAGAAGTTAGAGCAGAGTCTGACGACCTAGACGGACCCTGTGCTCATGTTGTCACAAACTTTCCGTATTCTCTCTCGTCTCAAAGAAACTGAAATGGGAAATTTTAATGATACATAAAGTGCAGGATTTACATGAGCTCTGTGATCTGGAGCTCCAGCTTCAGACCAATCCTCAGAAGAAAAAAGACAGTCCTGTAATAAAATAATGAACACGTTTTTTGTTTTTCTGAGGAAGACTGGCCCTGAGCTAACATTCGTGCCCACCTTCCTCTACTTTATATGTGGGACGCCTGCTACAGCATGGCTTGATGAGCGGTGTGCAGGTCTGCCCCGGGATCTGAACTCA
Source organism: Equus quagga (assembly GCF_021613505.1). Classification (NCBI taxonomy): domain Eukaryota; kingdom Metazoa; phylum Chordata; class Mammalia; order Perissodactyla; family Equidae; genus Equus; species Equus quagga. The sequence goes on along the minus strand of NC_060267.1, from coordinate 780,324 downwards.
TGAACCCTGGGGCTGTCGAAGCAGAGTGTGCGAGCTTAACCGCTGCACCACTGTGCAGACCCCCATGAACAAATTTTAATATGAACAAATGTACATGTTTTAGGATAAAATGAAACCTTGTTTTTGTGTGTGTGTGTGATTCCCTACTCTGACTTATTTGAGTAACTGTGTCAACTTTCTGATTAACCTTGTCAACTTCTAACCACAGGTAGGAGAGGCTCAGCGGTTGAGCACAGCCCAGCAGATTCACAATTCAGGTGCCAGCGACATTGGGAATAGAAGCGTGTTTGAAAGCAGGCTGCGTGTTTTGCTTGGGGGCTGTCAGCCTCTGCAGTTCTGGCTGCCCTCACTCGCTCCGGCAGCATCGCCGTCAAAGCCCAGGTCGTGGAGGAAATGGGACTAGGCTGCTGGGCGGTGCTGGGCCCACTGCCCCTCTGGACGTTATAGTGTCCCATTCTGGTCCTCCAGGAAGTCAGGGGTCTCCGCTGTCCACACGCCAGGCTGGCCTCCAATGTCGCCCTCCCTGAGCTGGTCTGGACGGATGCTCTGGCTATGGGACTTGGTTTGCTCTTCTCCCATTCTTGGTACCAGGCATGAGTCCCTTGTCCACCTCACACCGCTACTCCTTGCCCTTCTCAAATCCCAACCCTGTCCCCTGCCACCAAGCCTACTCCTGGTAGACAGACTACATGATGTCACTCTAGTTCAAGAACACCTTTACGGCTCCCTACTGCCTGTACAATGAAGCCCAGAGGGGTTTTTTTTAGCATAGTCCTACATTCTCCCACACAGTTTAACCCTCCAGCCTCATCTCCCTTCTCTCCCATGGCGCTGCCTATGCTCAAGCCACATCAAACTCTTGCACTCATCGTGCCGTGTGGCTCGTGTCTGAGTTCCAGCTGTCACATGGCCTGGATTATGTTCCCTTGTGTACCTACTCACTCTATGGGGCCCTGCTGAGAAGCTGGAAGGCACCACATGAGCTATTTGGCCAAATAAATGTAATTAAAATCAATCTTGTCTACAATTTTTTCAGATAGAGAAAGGAAGAAGGGAAAATTCAAAATATGATGTCTTTATTTGGATTTTTCAGGTTAAACTGTTTGCAAAATGCTGAACAGGTCAATGGGCAAAATGGAGTTTATGAGTATGGAAGTCACAGAGCTTAGCTCGGAGGAAAGAAGCATGAAAAAACCGAGAAAGAAGACAGCCGTGTTACACACTAGAGAGAAGTATTTTGTTAGGCCAAATCACCAAGCGACCGCCTCACTTTGTGAAAAATAAATTCGGCGTCTGGCTGCTCCCTGAGGCCAACAGCAGGTCACTTGCCTTCTGCTGTCTTGCGTCCTTATCTGGCCCATTATTAAGTTGGGGCAACGAATAAGCAAAACAAACCTGGATGAAAATTTGAACTCCACTACTCATTAATTTTGAGGTTTTAGGCAAATGGTTTAACCTCTCTGAGTTTCGGGTTTCTTGTCCGTAACGTAGGGACAGTAAAACCTGCTTTGTGGAGTAAGAGTGAACTTAGCTGAATTTACGGATGAACTATGCTTAGCACATACATTCAATAAACGGGCGTGGGTAGAAAGCGTCTTGCACAGCACACAGAGCATGATTGTCATTTATAGCTGCTTCCTTTCTTTCCTGGAAAGGGACAAGGCGCGGTGAGCGACCCCGGGGCGGCCTGAGGACTTTAGACATGCACAGTCGCTTCTTGTCATTTTTGGACGCATCTAACTCCAGCTTTGCAGGTTTTGGCCACTGTGTCTTCCCCAGTGACGAAATAGTTCACGTAAAAAAGTTTGAACACTGTGTTTTCCATGTTCTCTTTCTTTCAAGAGCAACTCCTTTCTTCTTGAGATTCCTCTAAATTAAGGAACTCAAACTTACCAGCAATAAAATCTCTTCTCCTGTCTTCCAATATAAGATAACTAACTTCTCAGCTCTATTTAAAAAATTTTTTGTTGTTTATTCTTATTCTATAAAAAGTGAGTATGAGAATATCGGGATTACTAAGAGCTGGTAGTTATTCATTTATTTATTTATTAGAAAGGTTCATAAAAATACAAAGCCTGGGAATTTCTAAAGATAACTCCACCTTCATTTTTTTTTTGAGGAAATGATTTTTGTCTATTCCAAACAATGACGCTTAACACAATTGAAAGTTGGCACATTCTTGGTAAACAGCATTTTCCGGGCAGTGTGAAGTCTACTGTGTATTTCTTTTGAGCCAGACTTCTCCATATCATTTTGATCTGTAAAATGTCAAAGTTTCCTCTCCAGTATTATATTTACATCTTGGGAGAGTCTGGTCAGAAAGAAATTTTTATTTTAATTTATGAGTAATCAACAATAAAAAATGTCAAGGTCTTTATTGCAATATTGGGGATTATGACTGGCCAAAGGAAAAGCATATAGCAAATTACACGTTGATAAATGTGTAACATAATATATTTGACTTTGATATTTCCAGAAGATATATTCCAGACATTTAAAAAGAAAAGAGGCTAAAAATAGTTTAAAAAACCAAAAACCTCTCCAATTTCTGAATTATGCGGCCAAAAAGAAAAATAAAAACTTTGATCACCCTTTAATGTGGGTATTATTTCAAAAAGAAATTCTAGCTCTCAACAGATCCACTTGGCTCTCCTATGGAGAACGTGAATTCTGAGAACGGTCCCAAGAGGTCAGCTCCAAGGACGATGCCTGGAAAGGAAAGAGCGAGATGGCCTCTGCTCCTCTGCAGACTCAGAATGGAGCTCTGAGCACTGCCAGTGGGCCAGCTCAGCCTCACTTGGAAACACGTGTTTATCTCTTACGGCAGTTCTGTTAGAATGGCAGCCTTGGTCTTAGGGACAGAGGAGAAGAATTTCTGTCTCTTGGGGCCTTGGCACATTCGCCAGTTGCTCGTATCATCCTCATTGCACTTCAAAATATGTCGCACGTCCCTCAACCTCTAGACGATGCTTTCCGACTAACCAACACCTCAGCTTCTTCCGTCCTGGTGAAATCCTGATTCAAGAAGCTAAAGCAGTAAAGGTATATTTCTGACTTTTTCTATAAAAGAGAACAAGCATATCGCAAGATTCGAGGATTGACATGCTCAAATCAACAAAATTTATAGTTTAGCTTAGGTGGTTCCTACAACCCACTCTGTAACCTTGTGAGATATGGTTCCACGTGTGCTTTCCCAGGGTTAGTCCTTAATAAATATGCAACACTGACAAGTGAGTAATGTTTTCTGTGGATAATATTTATTTGTTTCAAAATGTTTCTATAACTAGATAAATTACAGTGCTTTTTCTATGTTGATTGTACATGATTTTATTTTTAATTGAAGAAGAAATAGAATTAGTAACAATAGAATGAATGTGTTTTGAGAAAACACATACATCCTGACAACCTATTCAGAAAATTATAACTGAAACCAAAGTGGGCAGAAGGAACGCATTCTGCTCAGATCCAGGAAATGTCGCTAAATCCTGCCTGAGCTCTGGCTCGTCAATTACTTTCTTTCATCCCTTTGTAGGTCTGTTTCTGCTGATTTTTGGCCCTTGTTGTCGCTATTGAGAAGCCATTTCTTAGTCACTCTGGTTGTTAAAATTGTTTCTGTAGCGTTTTTCACATCCACAGATGTGTCTACTTGTGGATTTACTGTTACTTGTCCAGCCTAGGATTTATTGTGCTTTTCAGATCTGAGAACTCATGTCTTTCATCAGTTTTGGAAAATCCTAGCCATTATTTCCTCAAATAATACTTCTTTTTTTACATTCTCCTTTTTCTTCTTCTAAAACATCCACTAGACATATATTGGACATTTAAATAGTGTCCTCTATGTGTCAAACTCTCTTTCATATTTTTGGTCCTTTTGAGGTTCTAGCTAATTTCCTTAGTTCTATTTTTTAATCAGGTATTTGTTTATCCAGCTGTGTCCAGCCTGCCATTAAACTTGTCTAAGTGAGGTGGGTTTTTTTGGTTCATTTTGATGTCTATATAACATTTATTACTAGGACCCTTTAGTTTATTTTTGTCTTCCTAGTCTTTTCTGATAGGAACCTGTTCCTTTGTCAAGTTTTTTATTTTATATTTTGTGTGCTTCATTATGAAAAATACAGCCTACATTTATAGTTTCTATTATTTTAATTTCTTGCGGATCTGTTTCTACTGTTTGTTGCTTCTGATTTTTCCTTATGCTGTTTATTTACTTGCATGTCTCGTAATTTTGGCTTGCAAGCTTATGTTTGGCTGGGCTTTCTCTGTTGAAATCCTGGGAAGTATATGCGGAGAGTGTGCACATCCATCCGGCAAGTGTCTGCCTTTGTTTCTGTAAAGTGCCACAGGGCGTCTCCAACCGGATTACTTTTTATACTGATCACTCCACTTGGCATTTCCTGGCTTTTGAATCCTAAATACTCAGGAGAACCTTTTGGTTCATCCCGTGGGAACCCAGAGGCAGACAGATAACTTCTGGCCGCAGTCCTGCTGGGAGGCAGCTCATTTTCAGGTCCACCTTTCTCTGCAGGAGTCGTCCTACCCCTGATGTCAGGGAGGGTCTCAGCCCCAGCTCCTGGCTCCTGTGAGCCCCAAGCTCTGTCTCCGGTTCTCGAGTTCTCATTAAAACACAAAAACCCGTCATTCTCTGGTTTTATGCTTTTTGTTCAGTTTTTGACCGCTGGGATTTCCTTTACTTTGTCTTCTTCAAGCTCTGCTAAGCATACTATTTCATATTTTACTCAGGATGACTGGTTTGTAATGGGAGGTTTTTCGGGTTACCCAGGCTGCTGTATTACACGAGGTCTAGGGTATATATACACAGAGAGTATACCTTTTAAACCCGAAGAATCTTTTCCCACCATGAAGGAACAGTGTCACAGATATTAAACTATGGTGCAGGAATTATCAGTGGCTTCATATGTTGACTGGGAGTGGGCGAAACAGCTGAGAATATTAGGGGTTATTTTTACTATGCCACTTCAGGCTTTCATATAAGATTCATAGAAATGCATTTACTTAGTAAGCCATATACTTAATTAAGTATATAACTTCATCTACTGGCCAAAAACATATTGTTTTTTCCAGGATAAATTTCAGAAAAAAATCCTTCATCTATTGTAGCAAAAAATGGAAGAAAACAACAAACTTTAAAAAACTGAAAGTTGCCATTTGTGAGCCCGGATTTGCTTGAGAAGCAGTAGGATCAAACTGCAGTCAAGGGTTATAACTCCCCAAAGGGGTACAAGGACAGCTAGGCTTTCTGAAATTTCTGTCATCATGACGAAGGTCAGGTAGTAATTTTGACAAGAAAACGAACACCAATGTGACTAAAGTCAGACTGTAAATTATCCCAATAAGATGCTCTAACATGCAAGCAGCACACAGGACAGCATCCTTGGGAATTGCACGATTTCATTTTATGATGCAAAATACAGAATGCGTGTTCTGTCAGCTGGATCCTTAGAGGAGACCACTAGTGTGGAAACGGAGTCAAATTTTGTCTCTTTCTTGGATTCCTTGTTATGAAGATATTGAGAACGTTGGTTCGTGTTTGTATCTTCCTTCAAATCTCACTGTCTCTGAGACCGCCTGCCCCACGGGATGCTCTGGCTCCCTCCCTCTCCCATCCCTGATCCTCCCCGCTCTTCCCCTATGGCATTTATCCCTTCTAACAGGCCATGTTTTTATGAATTTTGTTGTCTTGTGTCTGTCTCCTCCCACTAGAGAGTTAAAATCGACCAAGGGCAGGAATCTCCTTGTGTTCTGTTTCCTAACATACTGGCAACAACTAAAGCTGTCCTGTCACATACGAGGCACTCAAAAACTAGATGAGATATAAATGAATAAATTTTTATTTCCCACCTATAAATCCAAGTGCTAACTCATGGCCTCTCGTTTCCTTACAAAGACATGTGGGTGCAAATGGGACACGTGCATGCAATATATTGATTTATCTGAAAGAAAGTCGCTGCTCATAGAGCAACACCAATGGCCAGTTTTCAGAAGCATAAAGTGACCCAGCCTTTAAATCTGTTGTTAGGTATGTGGCAATTTCCTTAGACAACATAGAAAATATGGGGTGTTCGGACTTGGGTAAAGGTCATACCTCATTTTTTTCTTTGAGTTTTGTGATCATAACGATCACGGGACTGTCCTCCTGCCAAACCATCTGCCAGAAGTCGTTCACGGTGTTGATCATGGGGCCCTGTGTGGCGATGAACGCTTTCTCCTCGCCTCTGTAGCCCTAGTTTGAGTAAAGAGACAAAAATATTGGCTTTGAGGTTCACGTCTTGAGCTGAAAGGTGAAAGGTCTTTAGAACAAACAGCTCTGCTCCTCCCAAAGCGGCCCAGATCCCTCGGCTTCATTGATTCCAGCACCAGAGCTCATGCGGCTGTTCTCCTGGAATGTCAGCATCTCATACGGTACTGAGGGTCCCAGTGCTCAGTCCTCCCGGAGCCCCCGTGTGGCGCCTGGAGCCGCCGACGCCCAGGAAGGGAAGATCACCACAGAGGACCCACTGCCAGTGTTGTACGACTAAGTAAATGAAAAACTTGCTAGTAATCAAGTTAAATCAAAATTAATCTGCTCTGAGGAAAAAAACTAAAGCTGACAATTCTAAACAGTAAGTCGACATGCTTATCAGAAAGAAATGGACATGTAACTACTTACCCGAATATAATTAGCATTAATGTAGGTGCTCAAAGAATCAGTTACATTTTTTGGTCTTAAACACACTCTGCTGAGGGGATCTATAAAGAGAACAAAAAAGAATGTATTAAACAGTTGTACTCTTTCTTTTTTTTTTCTGGTGAGGAAGATTGGCCCTGAGCTAACATCTGTTGCCAATCTTCCTCTTTTTTTTTTTCTCCCCAAAGTCCCAGTACATAGTTGTGGATCCTAGCTGTCGGTCATTCTACTTCTTCTATGTGGGATGCCGCCACAGCATGGCTTGATGAGCTGTGTGTAGGTCTGCACCCAGGATCCAAACTGGCCAACCCCAGGCCACCTAAGCGGAGCACGCAAACTTAACCACTCAGCCAGGGGGCGGCCCCTAGTTGTACTCTTTCTAAAGCTCCTTAGGGCACAGGCACCAGGACACACGGCCCTGTGAACTTACGTCTCCACCATTTGGCAAGTATCGATGTTTGCCACGGGGTGTCTGTGTGTCTGTCTCGCGACCCATCGTGTTTACTGAGGGCACTGGGGCCACCTGACCCTTGTTCCTCATGCAATCTCGCCCATAAGCCCCAGGGGATGGGTCTACACTTCTCGCTGTTGTTCGTGAGGTTTTGACTCTTGAGCCCATTTCTCATTTACGCTCCTTTTCTCGTTCTTTGGATTTGCAATTTCACCAGGTCTCTCTCCTCCAGACTCTCTCCTGTCCTGCCCAACAACAGATGCTCGGTCTGGACGAACCGTTCCTCCATTCAGAAGAAGCCGTCTGAAGTTACGACGTTCACTGACAGCGCGAATATCTGATATCAGATAGATGGTTATAGTGCTGGTAACATTGTCTAAATGCTAAAGTTACTTTCCATCAAGAGGTTGAAAGGCTCTTTGTGAGAAAATATGGAAGCTATTTTTGCCAACATTTACATAAGTGAATTGAGATCCCGTCATCCCTCTATGATCTCTCTAACTGGGTATTCTCTGAGCCTCTTGAGGGCGAGGCTGGGGATGTTTCATTCTCTCTCTGAGACCCGGTGTCTAGAGTGCTCCTACACACAGCAGACACTCAGCAAACGTCCACTGCGTTGATTTAAATCATCCTTCCGCTTTCCAGGGAGCTGGTTCTGAGGACTCCCCTCCAGCAGCTGCTCTCTGGCTCTTCTTCTCCAGACAGGTGAATCCCGAGAGCTTATCACCACCCGCTTCTACCCCTCGTCCACCACCCAGTCCTCCTCGTGTCCACGCCGATCCATCCTCGCCCCAGTCCTGCGCAGAGGTCGCCCTTGCTCAGGCCAGCACTGACCCTTTGCTACTAGACCGGGTGGGCGCCTGGTGGTGTTTTCTTTCTCGTTCTCTCGATGGCATGAACGGCTCAACGACCACCCAGCACGTCTCTCCTGTGGAGCCCTCTCCTCCTGGGGAGCTGAGCCACAGCACCCCGGTTCCCCTGCTCCCCTGCTCTTCTCTCAACGTCCTGCTTGTCTCATCTCACGAGGTTAACTCTAGGATTCAGCTTGGGCCTTGTCTACACTCACTTGAACCTGCCTTTCTGGATGATCAATTCATTCCCCTGACTGTAACCATCCCCTATAACCTCGAGGTCCCCCAGACCCTCATCTTAGACCAGACCTCTCCCTCGGTTATACACCATGGTTTTCTGTTTGTTGTTTCCTTCTGGATAAATCTCAGTTTGTGAAACTCCTCGTGCCCAGGGCTCCCTGAGAGCTTCTGGCATTCTTTGTCGGGTGTTTTCTGTTTCGTGGCTTTGCTGCCGCAGCCAGAGCCCATGTGTGAAGACTAGTTGTCTTTCTGGACCTGACCCTCCACATCTATCACTCACATTCTGTCTGCTCGACCTCCTAACATGCTCTGGGCTCTGAGGCTCCCTCTTCCCACGGCCGTCTTCTCAGACCAGGACTGAGCATCCCGTCCGTCTCACTGTCTTCAAGCTGCTTCTTCTCCAATCCTTCCTTCTCAGGGCTGCTCAGGTTGTCTTTGTAAAACAAAATCTGGTCACATCACTTCCCTCCCTAAACGCCATCCATGGTCCTGACCGCCACAGCAGTTTTCCCAAACTGTTATCTGTAAATCATCTCTACTATAACATATAGAATTAGGTCACTGAACTTAGACAATAGACTGTCTTTAAAAAAGGAGTTCAGGGGCTGGCCTGGTGGTGTAGTGGTTAAGTTCGTACGCTCTGCTTTCGTGGCCCGGGGTTCACTGATTCAGATCCGGGGTGTGGACCTACACACTGCTTATCACGCCATGCTGTGGCAGGCGTCCCATATATAACGTAGATGATGGGCACAGATGTTAGCTCAGAGCCACTCTTCCTCAGCAAAAAGAGGAGGATTGGCAGCAGATGTTAGCTCAGGGCTAACCTTCCTCAAAAGGAAAAAAAAAGAGTTCAGTCATCAAACAAATATGGTAAACACCGAATTAACCAAAGTTGAACCACATTTCTTCCACTGCAAGACTTCTTAGGGTCTTTCTTATGCTAAAGGACTTTGTGACTTTCAGAGAAGGTATTAGATATAAACGCATTGTCCACTGAGCTTATTTCAGTATGAACTGACAATGCAGACGGTGTAGAGCAGCACTGCCCAGTGAAACTTTCTGTGATAGTGGAGATGTTCTCCATCCGTGCTGTCCAGAATTGTAGCCACTAGCCATGTGTGCCTACTGAAATGTGGCTAGTACAGACTGGGGAACTTTTCTAGGCGTTTTTGACATATTATCATTTAATTCTCTCAACAGCCCTAGAGGGTAATATTATTAGCACTATTTTTAGGGATGAAGAAAGGATCACATAGGAAGATTAAGCAGCCTGCCATAAATTGTAAATGTTTCTGCCAGGTGGGAAATCGTTTAACTCCAATATTTTCCTTTAGCCACACAACTTGTTGCCTTAGAGAGTGGCTCACTTATGTGCATATCTACTCTGTTACAGGTACTTAATATAATAAAACAGGAAACATAATTTAAATAGGAAACATCACCAGATTTTAACTTTTTAAATGTGAAATGATGGCCAGAGTAAATAGGATTCTTTAATTTTATCTACATTGTTTTATATTTGTATAAATAAATTGACTGCAATGGAAGAAATAAACGTAAAACTTATTATTATTCTTCATTTTTGTATAAATAATTTCATATTGATATATGATCAGTTTTTCCCATTGCTTTTGTGATTTAGGATGTAAACATGTTTTCATCACTAATATTTATTTATATTGCAAAATCACTTGATTAAATCGGACCTTAACACCTTGATCTACTACTTGGAGTGTCCTGAACAGGCTGACACTGTCCTTAGAGAAACTGCTATAATTTATTTGGTTCTCGGCCCTCCATATTTCTGCTGCAAAACGCTCTCCAAATTATGTAACCTCATTAACATGTAAAAACTGGCAAGTTTTAAACTTGAGAGAGAGTTTATTGTGGGTTAAAACAATGAAACAATCCTGATATTTTAAATCTTAATCATTTACTGATTATTATTTCCTGTAGTGTTTCAAACTTATCCAATATTATAGCCTAAAATAAATCATAAAGAACAGCTTTGCATATTCGTTTGTCTTTTCTGACGATTTTCAGCCCACGGTGTGGTTTTTCCAAGCCACATTAACTAAATTACATTCCGTGCAACAGGGGCTGGGTGGGGCATTCAGGCTACAGACATTTTCAACAGAAAATCCATCATTTGCAACGTCAGCTATCAGCACAGGTGCCCGGGTTCAAGCGATCCACCCAGTTCTGGGAATGGAAAAGCTGACACAGGACTACGGAGCGGTTGTCTGATAGCATCTGGGCAGGAAACAGAGAAGACTGAGCTTTTGAATAATCCTAATAATTCCCCAATCCTTCTGAGATCAGATGGTTAAATATAATAATTGCAGTGGATGTATGTGCCCTAATTATGTTCAGTAAATTTTAGATGAAGAATCTTGAGAAAGAGACAGAGAGAAACACCAGTCCTAACACGGCGCCCTCACGCCCTCCAGCCAGGGGTAGTTGGATAACTCTCAATAGTGACCTTAGGTAAACAGACTTAAAGACTCAGACCAGTTGAAAATATGCTACAGGGGAATGACTTTAACAATGTTTCCAACTCCACCAGAGAGGGAAGCCCAAAAACACCATTGATGGCAATCCTCCTCATTACCATAAGTGTGGAGAATTTGTTTGACTAGTGAATTAATGGACTGAAATATGAAGACTCTGCTCTTTCAATGTGGGTACTTTTTAAAAGGCTTTGTGGCTCCATCTTTCCAGAGTTGTTGCCTTGAAATATTTATGGATTTTGCCAAAACCCCAACTGTAACTGTTTGTTTAGTGATTGACACTGTTACTTCCTCTCTGAAGTGTTTTTGCCGCTCCAGCAGAATTAATTAATCCTCTCTATACTCCTGCACCGCTTGGCCGGGTCTCTATTCTGGCTCTTCCTACGTTGAGCATAATTACTCATCTAAGTGTCTCTACCTCCAGTCTGTGACCGCCTTCATCTTACAGACCGTTCCTTCCTTCTTTCTGGCTTCTGGCATCAGCTCGTTGCTTGACGTCAATAAATTTGATTAGGCTAAATTCAGTTGTAAGACAGTGTACAGCCGTGTTTCTCAGAGTGTTGCCCTGGTGTTGTCTGTGTTAGAATCACTCGGTGTTGGCTGGAGGCACAGTTTCTCAGGCCCCAAAGCAGAGCCACTTAAACAGAGCCCTGGGGTGCGCCCAGCACCCTGGGATTCTAATCAGGACTCCAGGTCATTGTCACGCACAATGAAGTTTTCTGGTAGCAGCTTCATCGAGACATGATTCACATACCATTTAAAGTGAGCCATCGTTGGGGTTTGTTTCCTTTTTTTATTCACAGAGTTGTGCAACCATCAGCACAATCAATTTTATAACATTTTCTTTATCCAAAAAATAAAATCCATACCTCTAGCAGTCACTTCCCAAGCCTCCGACACTAGCCGACCACTAGCGCAGTTTCCGTCTCTATGGAGTTGCCCATCGGAACACTTCACATAAACGGAATTACACAGTACGAGGGTTTTTGGCTGGCTTCTTTCACTCAGGATGATGTCTTCAAGGTTCACGCAGGCTGTAACATGCATCGGCACCTCACTCCTTTTATTGCTGAATAATATTCTGCTCTGTGGATATACCACATTGTACCCATCCATTCATCAGTTGATGGATATTCTCGTTGTTTCCACTTTTAGGGTGTTATGAATAGTGTTGTTACAAACTTTCGTATACGCTTTTGTGGGAACACATGTTTTCGTTTCTCTCGGGTGTGTGGAGCGGAATGTCCGGGTCCTGTAGTAACCCTCAGTTTTGCATTTTGAGGACCTGCTGGACTGTTTCCCAGGTAGCCACACCACTTTACCTCCACCGGCAACGTAAGAAGGTTCCAATTTCTCTACATTCTCGCCAACACTTTCCGTTGGTTATCTTTTTTATTCTAATCATGTGGATGTGAAGTAGTGTCTCGTTGTGGTTGTGATTTCCCTGGTGGCTAATGACGTTGAGCATCTTCTCTTGTGCTCACTGGCCATTTGTATATCTTCTTTTTTCCACGAAGGTCACCTGCCTCAACGTGTCCACAGTCACGAGTTGCTCCTGTTAACTGCCACCAAGTCAACTCAGTGTGTATCTCCCACGGAGAAATGTCTCTTCAAATCCTTTGCCCATTTTTAAATTGGGTTATTTGTCTTTTTATAATTGAGTTCTAAGAGTTACTTATATATTCTAGATATAAATCCCTTATTAAATGCATAATTTACAAATATTTTCTCCCATTTTGTGAATCATCTTCTTATTTTCTTAATAGTGTCCTTTGAAACACAAAACTTTTTGATCAAGTTCAATTTATCTATTTTTTTTCTCTTGTTGCTGTCCTTTTGGTGTCAATATCCAAGAAACCATTGACTAATTCGAGGTTATGAAGATTTACATCTGTTTTATACTAAGAGCTCCACAGTTTTAGCTCTTACATTTAGATCTCTGATCCATTTTGAACTAATTTTTGTATATAGTGTGAGTCAGGGTCCAACCTCATTTTTTTGCATGTGGATATCCAATTGTTTTGAAAAGACTGTCTTTTCTTCATTGAATTGTTTGATACCCTTGACGAAAGTCAATCGACCGTAATGTGTGGCACAACAAAGTTTTAGAACACATGTCTACTGGAATTGCGAGCTGACCGTTATAGTAAGAGTGATACAGATAAAGCCATTAACCTCTGACCCCTTTAGTGATTATCAGTCTTGATATGTGTTTGCAACACCATTTTGGTGTGCTTTCGGAAATTGTGAGGATGGGAAAGGGTGAGGTGGGGGTGAATTGGGGAGGCCTGTGCTTTACAACACAAACTGTTTAATTCAAGAAACTTACTTGGCAAAATGGTCTTATAGCGATTTTTAGTTCCATGGCGTGGAATGTCAATTTCTTTGGGATCCACAAAGTTCATTGGTATTTCCTGCAAAAATAAATGATATCAAATTAGTGTATCTAATGCCGCCACAAGGAAAATCTTCACAGGGGGCCCTATGATCGAGAGCTGGGTTGGACTTCAAAGTCACTTATAAAACAACAGAGCAGCACCTCTGACTGACCAACACCTTTCCTTTTATAAACACACCAGCTGCACCCTGACAAGCTGGACTAAGAAACAGCTCTGTGCGCTAGAAAGGATTACTTTATATGTAGTCATTAAAGAGACATATGAAACTTTGGTTAGACTTTAAGAATCATGTTCTGACATAATTGCTAGGAATACATAAACAGGTAGCTAAAAAATTGATTTTTTAACAATGTATTCAAACTCCTTCAAATCTTTATGTAGGTTCAGTACCAAGAATTTCACTATGATGAATTCTCTCTTAACATTAATTGTGACTCTTTCGGATTATTAAAACCTTCCTCCCCAAATGGTAAATATAAAGGGCATTTTTGTTGATTCAGTGATGATGATATGATGTTTTTTGTATTAAGAAATGGTTTAGAATTGTCCTGTTCCATTTGTGGTTGTAAATACAATATTTCTAGTGAAGGGCATCCAGACACTGCTCTCTTCCACTTAACAGGAACATAAATATTCTCATGCAGTCAGAGCATATGTCACACGCCTCAAATGCTCCGACAGGGAGCAACTGGGGCAGAAGCGGCTCTGTGGAAACGCGTTAGACTACAAGGTGAGCGTCTGCCGCCGACGGGGGCAACGACGCAACAAGCCAGCCTTCAGAGGGCCCAGACAAATATTGAAGGATTTGATCATAACAGATACTATGTTCTCTCACTTAAACTCTGCAAAGGATTGCTCAGATAAGGGTAATGTGAAATAAAATGACTTTTATCCCTAGAGCACATGAAGTAATATCTTTGTTACTTAAACTTTCTTCAACAGAAAATATTACTCAACAGCCTAATGTTCATTGAAATGAAAGAAATTATCTACAAATTAATTTGAATTGTTCTAGTTTTCAGTCAATCTGAAAAGTGAGAAAAGCCTGACTGTATCATGAATTTGAAATTTGGTCTACAGGAGGAGTAGCTTACTTTTTTAAATATCCTTTCCCAAGCCTGCACTATTTTAGATATTTATGATACTCCAGCTAAATGTTATAAGTTCTCGGTTCCAAGTTACCAAAATAAGCAAAGTTGCTGAATGTTCCATAGAAACCCATGTTCACGTTTGATAATTTCAGACAGGTCGGTCTGTCTTGGCAAAGCCACAGGTTGGCAGCGTCTCTGCTGCTCCCCACTCCTTCCCGTTTTCTGACACTTGTCTTCTTCCGGTTCTCTCTCTCCCTGGTGGTCCTCGTCGGCCTCATCCCTCCTTTCAGGGAAGTAGCTACGTGAAGGGCTCATCTTATAAAGACCTACCTGCGATTCTGGAGAAGAATACTGAGGAACTTTGGCTACCTGTGTGCTCACTGACTGGGTCCTTCATCCCTCCAGGTGTCGTTGTCTTCATATATAGAAGACGACGTGCTACAAAGTCTAATTTAAGCAACTTCTTGTCTGTATTTTACTTTGGACACATAATAACAGTTGATGAGTTTGGCAGATCTAACCCCCTGCTGGATCTTTCACAGTTAGGTGCTCGCAAATAAACTGAAATGACCCTACTGTGGTCAATTATTATACTCAACAGACATGGCTTAAGATGTACAGCTGATTTAAGATACAGAGTGTTTACAAAATGGACATTCCCTTGGGCAGCAATTGGACCTAAGAAGGTCTTATCTATCTCCGTGCTCTCTGGGCGGAAATGGTGTTCTCAAACATTAAGCTTCACCAGCAATACTGATGGGGCACCATCATTTTTAGCTGAAACTCTCTGTCATTTTTAGCCCACACTTGCTCTTCCCTTGTGCTCCTTACTTCATTAAAGGGTGCTCTAAGCACCCTGTTGCTCAAGTCAAAAAATCGGGGTATCATCCTAGACTCCTTTTTCTTGGCTGCCTCATCCGATAAGCCCATTTCTTGTAGATTCCTATAGATTCTCCCTGTGTTCGCGGCTGCTCTCTTAGTTTACGTCACCATCACAGTTCCACAGGATTATCTCCAGTCTCCCAAACACCTCTTTCTAACGCCGACTCAACGGCAGATGGTGATCTCCTTAAACACAAGACAAAGTCCAAATTCTTAAATATGTATTACAACTTGGGTTATTTTTACGTCTCTGAGGCTCACCTTTTGTCACTTCCCACCTTAATTTCAACGCTTTAGTCAAACTGAGCAATTTAATTCCCGAAACAGTGACAGCAAGGCCGGTCCCTCTTCCTTGAATGCCCCCCTCTCTGCCCAGCTCCTCCTTGACCCTTCTTTGCCTGGCCAGCTCCTTCACACTCTGCCTCCTCTTAGCTCTCACATTCTAGTCTGAATGCCTGTCCATGGCGGATGAGACGCAGGGCAGACCTAAGACCCTGCCCTTAACCTTTTGAACTGTAACCAACTGTTCACCGTGAGCTGCTGGAGCGGAGGGCAGTGCCATTTTAGTGCCTGCCTCTAGTGCCCAGTATATCAAAATACCTATGGAAGAGTGAATAATACACAGCAGGCTCACCATGAATTCACTTTGGAGTAAATGGGAACTTGCCACGATGTCTCTCAGCTGTGACCTGGTGAGAATTCGGCTGGCTGACTGCAGGTACTCCATAGCTACCTTCTCCCGTGGGGTCGGTACAGCCACAAAGGGTTCCACGCTCCCCAAGCTGCTCATGTCCAAAGTAAGAGACACATTGGAGCCTCGTCTACAGTAGAGAAAAATGTTGTTAGGTTTAAACACCATGAATTATTTTGACTGTACAAATGTGTCTTTGTACATACACATAGTTCAGTGAGAACTTTTACAGAAAGAAGGACCAATTCTCCTTTTCTCTTATGGCACCATAATTGACCATAGCAACTATCTATAGTTTCTTTACAGGAAACTGACAGTGTTGTCATTAGAAATAGCTCTGAACTGAGAAAATGCACTATTATTTATTAATGGGTATACTTGGTACAGAAATAATAGGATGGTTAATGATATTAAGTGAAAATTTTAGGAAAAGTCAACATCGCATTTGAATTGAGCAATCGGATGTAACACAAATCACCTTTATTTATGTTATGTCTGAGAGTCTAGTGAATAAGTCACAGAGCCGCCTAGTATTTTTGACATCAATATACTGTACTCATGATTTTTTGGACCCAGGAAGCTCAAAGGAAAAAACAATGTCTTTATTTTAGTTCAAATTATTCCCATTGAAATAGAATTCAAAAGCTTAAAATATATTTTTTATAACTTCTAGATGAGTCCCTAAGAAATAGCTTTTGTATCCACCATTTATGTATGTATGCATATATGTGTGTATTTGCATATGTATGTTTGTGTTTATTTAATTCTGTAATAAACTTATAAGGGATCATAAAGATCACAGACTCTTACACTAAATTACAATTTATCTTTCCTCTGTAAGTTCCCTCCTCTTCTTGGGAGGGGAGCGGGGCTCCTCTGACTTATAAAGACCCCTTGTGTCCTGGATGGAGGTGTGAGTGTCTCTTACAGTAACATTAACTGTGTGGAACCAAGGAGTAACTATAAAGTGGCATGTGCAAGTCTGAGGATCAAAGTTGGAGACTGTGTTTTCAAGAACTGTCACATCTGAAGGGGCCTGAGGTATGTGTCAGGTGATCAAATACGGCACCAGGTGGTTGGTGTCCCGAGGAAATGGAGAGCAGGGAAATACCGGTCAAAACGAACGTAAGTAAGACAGCAAGATCAGAGACAGGCCCTGCATAGGACTTCATTTGGATGGTGTCTTATGTGCTTATTGTGCAGGACTCACCAGGAAGCATTCAAGTGGCTAGAGCTTAATTTTAAACAATGGAAAACTATTGGAACATACAACAAAAAAACCCATTGAACAAGAACTTCTCAGTTCTTTCCTCCTATGAATCTCCCTCTGGCTGCAGCTTTGGGCCATTCCATAGTTTGATATGTAATGCTATATCATTTTTGTTAATTTCTAAATGGTTTGTAGTTGTAGTTTTAATTCAAGCCCTAACTTGTTTGCCCATTTATTTTCCTTATTAATTTCTAGTTATAGCACATGGAAGTCAGAGAACAGCTGGACTTCTAATCTTTGGAATTTCTTGACTCTTTCTTTGAGACAAATACTATTATGAATTTTTCTAAATATTTCATAGCTGCTTTTGCTGGGAACTAGTTTGGTTACTTACTATGTAGCTATTGAAACATATATACACACACAAATATATATCACCTTATTTATTATATTATTTTATATTATCAAAGATATTATTCTAATCTTCTGTTTCCTTACTTTTTTCCTACTGGATTTGTCAAAGCATGAGATATGTGAGTCTTCCATAATAACTGTATGTTATTTTTCCTTATATTTGTAACAGTTTACTTTATATATTTTACTATGTTCCTCTTTTTGTATGTGAGCCACCACCACAGCAGGGCCACTGACAGACAAGTGTTGTAGGTCAGCACCCAGGCACCAAACCCGGGCCACCAAGGCAGAGCGCTGAGCCTAACCACTAGGCCACAGGGCTGGCCCTCCTTTATACATTGTGGACATTGTATTATTTGAAGAAATTCGTAATTTTACCTTTTCTGTAAATTTTATCAATATTAAATACTTTCCCCTTAATTTTACGTCTGGATTCACATCTGACTTTTAAAAAATATTAATATTGACATACTATTTTTTTTAGCATGTTCTCGAAAAACCTTTTCTAGTCTGTATGATTATTTTTGACTCTTTGGATCACTGCTTTAGGGATTAGGGGATGGCATTCTGATACCCCGTAAACCATCACCGATCTGATGAAGGGATGTTTGTCCCCCGTCCCTTTTTATGGTGGCTGTTGGTGGTGATCAGCAGGGCTGTGTGTTGAGTATGAGGTAAACAGTTGTGGGGGAGCAGAGAATGGTTCTACTTTCAGGACAAGAGTTTTAATCTATTTTTAGTGGGAAAGCAGTTTTTCGAGTTTCTCAATCTGGTTTTTTTGGCCTTTAAATGGGCAGAAATTCCTTCTTGGTTCTGATAATAGGTTGTCTATTGGTCTTAGTTTTTGGTGTATTTGGAAGAATTTGGCTTTTGCTGGTTTCATAGATATTTTAGTAAGGAGCCAGGAGAGGCTGCTTAGGGGACTGCTCATCAGTTCATTGCTCCATTCAGTCCATGTTCAGGCCCGAGAGACGGAAGTCTCCGCGCTCTGCCTGCTGAGTGACACCTAGGGCCACAGCGGCTCAGCAGCAGGCCAACCTCTTCCATCCAGAGTGCTCAGAGCGGATGCACGGGCCAAGAGGCCTCGAGGGTAAAAGTGTGACAGATAAACTTTCGGTGCAGGGCTGTTTCAGAGAGGGAGCCTGGCAGGAGGAAAAGTGGGAGCAGGAAATGATGCAGCAACTTTGAGAAATGGCCTGTAAGCAGTTTGAGCTGGAGTTCAGTTGTACAAAAACGCATTCTGGTATTGGGGGTGGGTTCTGTGGGAGAGATGAAAGAAGCAAGAGTCACAGGAACTATCAGACTATGGAGAGCCTGTCCACATCCAGAAATGGGAGAATTCAGAACATCAGAGGGAACTGGCTTCTGCTCTGGGTGCCCACAGCACACCCCACCCAGGCCCGAGAGCAAGGCCTCTGCAAGTCCCCACCAAGGCCCATTTAATCCAGGGAGCCAGTCGTCCTCCGAGGCTCCTCTGATGATCTGGGAACCACAGAAGCATTTTCACCGAAACTGACTTCGTAAGGAAGAAGGACTTTCGTCGGCAAGGGAAGGAGGAAGGAAACTCACATTTATTAAACATCTGCCAAGCTCCGTTCTAAGCACTTTCACACCTGGCATCTCAGTCCCCACGGCGGCCACCTGAGGTTCTACTTCCCTCATCGTACGGTGAAGAAATAACTAATTTAGAAACACAGTGGGGGAGCAAGGACTCAATCAAGTTACGATAGAAACCCAAGCTCCCTCCACTTTGCCACCCAAAAGCAAGGGTGTGCTGGATGGGTTTTGTCAGACTCCCCAGTGCCCCACGTGGAGTCGGGGTCACTTGTTGGGGGAAGAGATTACCGAAGTGTCAAGTGGAGGGAGCACTGCATTCAGGGCGTGAATTCAACCTTCGGGGTCACTCTGGCCTGCCTCTCCCACGGCCTCGGGGTGGACCTTTAGTCAGGCTAATGAGCCTCGTTGCATCTCAGTTCCCTCCTCTTCTGTGAAATGGATAATAAAGTGCACCCACTTCAGAGGGTTGTCACAATGATTGATCAAATAGTGTCAGTAAACTGCTCACAAAAAGCATTGACTGGCTGTTATTAATTTGGGTCGTAATGAATAAAGTCGTACAAAGTTTCGCCTTCTGCTTTTCTAAGGGATCTATTTTAAGAGATCTTCACCAAAATTCAAAAATTGTCTACACTGAGATTAATGTTAACGTTTTAAAATCAATGGATCGAATCTACATATTTGTAGCTAAAGAAAAATACATCCTTCTTGATAACCTATTTATCTGGAAATTTCCCTTTATTACGGCAAAGCCATTTCCCCTGAACCCTAAACAATTCCAGGACACTTCACCTCCACACCTCAGGCAATGTCTCAAAGTTCCATCGTGGAGTTAAATTTTCACAAGCCATTGACTTTTCCACAAAACAGCCCTTACAGTGGCAGGTATCCCCTATTCTGGCTGTGAAATACTACCTTAGGGTGGCACTAACTTGGAAAAATCTCCGCTTTTGTTAATTCTTCTTTTTAAGAAGTGAACAATGTTTAGGTTACTTGGAATACAGCGGAATTAGGAAATAGAATCAGTAGAATCAGTGTAAGAATTTGTGCCCTTCTTAGTCGTGTCTCGTGCCTGGAGAGAAGAGATTAAATACACATCCATATATATTTTGCAGTGTTAATTTTCTCATTATAAAAGTTCATTGTAGAAAATTTGTAAAATTTAGAAGTTTTAAAAAAGGTATTAAAATCACTCAGAGTCACATGAACTTCACTAGAATTTAAATTGACTTCTAATTTTGCTATTTTGCAGGGGTAATGGCAGGGGTGACGGCAGGTGTAATGGCAGGTGTAATGGCAGGGGTAACGGCAGGGGTAAAGGCAGGGGTAATGGCAGGGGTAACGGCAGGTGTAACGGCAGGGGTAACGGCAGGTGTAACGGCAGGGGTAACGGCAGGGGTAACGGCAGGGGTAACGGCAGGTGTAACGGCAGGTGTAACGGCAGGTGTAATGGCAGGGGTAATGGCAGGGGTAATGGCAGGTGTAATGGCAGGGGTAAAGGCAGGGGTAACGGCAGTGACTCACGGTCTAACCTTTATGCTTTGGTTAGAGACAATGTGAACAGCTTTCACATGACTATTGCTCATTTGTTTGTCCTTCTCTTTGAGAGTTGTCTATTGATGCTCTTTACTAATATTTACATTATGGCATTAGCGTATTTATTTTGATTACTATGAAATATAAGATAATTACTTCTCAGACATATCTGCTGCATAGATACAGTTTACAGTTGCCTTAAAATACTAAGGATTTTTAAAAAGTCATATTTACATTCAGTCAAACATATTAATCTTTTATTTTGTGGTTTCTTGCATTGCTTTAATACACAGAGATTCATCTAGAAGTTTAGATTTTTTTTAACAGTTAATCTTTTAATCTATTTGAATTTGTTTTGGGGTATGGTAAAGGTGAGACTCATCTAGGTTTTTTCCCCCCCAAATAGGTTATCAATTGTTTCCAACACAATTTACTAAATAAGGTAGTGAAGGGATGTGTTTTATAAACATGGGAATATTAGGTTTTTAACTAGTATCTCTGACTAATGATCTAGAGGAGAAAACACCACTGTACCGAACTAAGAGATGTGCATTTATTCCATGGTATCCACAAGCCAAACGATAGGAAGTGAGGATAGAATCAGAAAGATGTTTCAAAAACAAAACAAACATAAGAAGTTAAGACAAAATTCAAATTAAGATACAGGAAAAAAATCTAAAAGATTTAGAGAAAAAAAATCAACACAAATAATAGAAGGAGACCTGGACCTTTAATAAAAGCAGAATGTGGGAAACTAAGAGCACAAATCCTTTAACAACTCTGCCTTGTTGTGTAACTCTGGACAAACCACTCGGGTTTTTTATGCCTCGTGATTGCTGGTGGACAAAAGGGAGCATAATAAAAACCTTTATCAAGCTCCCACTGCAGCACGGATTATTATTTATGCCAGAAAACAAATAAGAGGGAGGAAATTCAAAAGATACCAGTGCAAACAATTGAAGGAAAAAGCAAATTCTTAAGGAAAGGTAAAAGGAATGCAATGAACAGCATGCTAATTACAATTAAGTAAGACGGAAAACACGGATAAAAATCATGGGCCAGGGCCACATATCCACTTCAGCAAGAGAATTTCCCCGACTCTCTGCTAAACTCGTTCAGTTCTGCATCACTGCTCCAAGTGACCAACTAGTGGGAAGAAAATACAGCTAAAAATATAAGAACACTACAACTGAAGGTTGGAATGGCTCAAACTAGGCATTTATTTTCCTGGTAGTTGGGGCTACATGCTGGATTTCAGAAGCTGGGTTTGGGCTGGAGGGCGACAGCGCCCAGCATTGTGTCCATGGGCTCCATCTAATTCTCAGATACGGCTGCCCCTTCCCAGGACCCCAGCCGCTGAGATGAGGGGGCCTCAGGCCCAGCGCCTCAGTTAGCAGCCAACAAAGGATGGGAATGGGAGTCAGAACAAAATGAGGCAAACGACCTCTGTGCCTGTAGTCCCGGAAGATGTGCTCCTGAAACTATTGGATTACGAAATTAAGTTTCAATGGGAAACGGTCGGTGGCGGCTGCTTATCTTGAAGTACTTGAAACAAGAACGGAAAAATATGCGTCTAAAGATTATACGAAGAATTTAATACAGAAGGAAAGCAAACAGATCTCTGAGAGCTTTTCCAATCTTAATTTTTTTGTTCTGTAAAACATATTCATAATTCATTCAGAGCTGTCTTTATCAGTTCACACATCTAATGCTACGTGGGAGAAGTCAGTCTGATGCTGACGTCCTCTGCAGAGCTGAAACGCCGTGGGTCTGAGACCTTCGGGCAACCTTTCCTCCTTGTGGGTTGTAATCTCCTAATGACCACAAATCTGACAATCTTGGTTTGATGGTAAAGGTGAGCTTAAGCCCCATCCCAACTTGAATTTTCTTAATTACTTTTGCTCGTTCTATTTGTCCACATATTTAGGTTTCTAGGAGACGTCTAATTAAAAAGAAAGAAAAAGACAAAAAGAGGTTCTTACTCATTTGAATAGCAAAGGAAAAACCAGTGGTGAAGTGGAGAGAATAAATTCCTTTCCTCTGTGTGGACTGAGGGTCCTCACGGTTCTTTGAAACTCCAGACTCTATGGCTTTAGGTTCCAAAGGCAATTGTATTTAATGAGTGGTTTGCTGTTTCTCTCCATCCCTTTACCTTCAAATAAATTATATATGGTGCTAACTCCCTCCCTGGATTGCTTGACAGGTGAGAGGGGAAATTTTTTTAAAAAGAAGATAAGGAATGCTGACTTAAATTCAAAGCTCTTGGAAAGTGAAATTGTGACATAAATGCAGTGTTACTAATTTCTAGAAGCAGAAATAAATAAATAGGTATTGTGACCATCCATAATAAAATTTCCCAAAGGAAACCCTGTGGAGAAGAAGTGTACTAAGTATAAAAGATAGCAGGCCTGGGCCCAGGGAAATGATCAATGAATTTCACCCCGAAGTGAAAAGAAAATCTTACAACATAGAGAACATTTTTGGTGAGAGAAGAATGAGTTCCCTACCTGCCAGCACCTCCTTCCCCTGGTGGAACGCTGCTCGCCTTTGGAGGGAGCTCACAGACGCTTCTGAATTCATACAGCGATAGCTGACCTTTCATATTTGCACAGGACAAAGCAAAATTCACTACACCTTTATTCTATTATTTTAAAGAATAAAAATCAAAACAATCATAGGAAAATAAATTGAACTTGTTACATTGTTCTTTGAGCGTCGGCCTTGGGATCTGAGTTTCAATGAACGCTCTGCCCTTCCCTTAAACTCTTGTGCCTCAGACTCCCTGAGCTGCAAATGGGGACAACAATCAAACTCAGCGTTGATTGACATTATCAAAGCTAAAGAAGCAGAAATGTGTGAACCTTTCCAGCCTAGTACAATATGTGAACGGTTATAATAGTTAATAACGATCACGGGTCATGCTTACCCATGTGCGCACGGCTGTGTGGGAGCTTATGGCACACACGCTGATAAACATGTGAAGAAGGCAAGGTTGGGAAAGGAGGTTAGGTGATGAAGAGTCAGCAGCAGTGTTACACATGCAAACTCATCTAAGTTGGGATCATTTTTCATACCTCAAGCCCTTAAAATTCTTACCTCATGTCTTTAAAATTAGTAACTTTTTTCAGATTAAAAAATAATGCATATTCACTGTAGAAAAACTAAAAATATAGATAATGAAAAGGAAGAAAAATATCCTACAATATCAACACTTAGAGTAACTGACAATGACATTTTACCGGTATGTCCTTCAAGTCTCTATATGTATAAATGCGTGTAACGAAATGCAGATTTTTAGTCTACATATTCTCTCATGGCTTGCTTTTTTATTTAACTAAATATACCACAAATGTCTTTTAATGTCTTCAAATTTATTTAAACACTAATTTTAAACACTTTACATTATTCCTTTAGATGGCTGTGTCATAGTTCATTTAACCAACACCTTATTTTTGGACGTTGAGTTTTTTTCAATTTTTCACCATTATAGACAAGATTGCAAATGAATATCCTTATATCTAAATATTTATGCATTTCCATGATTACTTTTAGGTCAAGAAGTTTTAAAAGCTAACTCAAAATCCCTGAGTTTGGAGAAGTCACTGGACACGTGGAGCGTGGACGTGCTGAAGACCGGCTCTTGGACTCCCAGACGTTGATTTGGCTCAGACCCCCTTCCTCTCTTGCTCAGACCTTTCTACCAGCTCCCTAGCAAGTTTCCCTAACTCTAAAATCTCAGAGTCCTACATGTTTTCTTCCAGATTTCACCGGAATGATGTTCAACCACTGAAAATATGACAATAAAACCCACACAAAACGCCTCCTCTCCTGTCATGTCCTTGTCCAGGTCTGTGCTCCGGGCAGGCCTACCACCTGCAGCCCTGTTTTCTACGCCTGAAATGAGCTTGCCGCAGCTCTTTCAGACCCAGTCCTCAATGCTAGGGTCTCTTTCCTTTGAAACCTCTTAGCAATTTTTCCAACATTCTCCAATAAACACTGTGTTCACTATGCGGGACCGACGCTAAAGTATGAACTCCTTGAAGGCAAGACGTTGACTTTAGTCCTCCCTCTGTATCCATTCTGAACACGTGGGAAAGAGCACTCTGGTCTGCAAGTGTGAATGGCCACAGCCGATGGTGAGGGTCACACTACGTGTAGCCACTGTGTTCTGGTGGCTTTTCCCTTGGAAAAGAGGGGAAGTGCGGATCGTGTTACACAGGAGCGTGAAAATTTGGACTGGAGAAGCCAAGCTGACTCAGGTACAGCAAATGTTACAGTCGATGTTTACTTTGAGTCTCATTTAAATATCAATGAAGTCTGAGCATTAATATCCTAAGGAGATGTGCTGATTTTGTTCATAAAAAAGAAAAAAAGGTAATGCTTTGTCTTGTAACCAAGTATGACTAATTGCTACTCTCTTTTTTGCATTTGGTATTGTTTTGACTGTCACTTGTGGCAAGGAGGCTGCTTCCCTTTTAACAAAAGAGCAAAGTGTTGGTAGCCCTAATTTTAGTTTCCAAGTTCAGTTTTTCCAAGTTCATATAATTAGTTAAGAAAAAGATGATGCTGAAGAAACATTAATAAGTCTCAATGAATAAACCATTCTTTCTGAAATGAGACATCTTTCTTTGAACTTTAGCTAATATATATTCACACGTACACACACACTATTTTCTAAGTAACACAGTACAATTAATAACTCTGTCTCTTTGAGCAATCAATTACCAAAGAATTCTTTCAGTGCTGAACATTACAACTAAGTTAAATGTATTCATTTACTTTCAAGACCAGAAATGACACACATGATTACAATGAGCCACAGAGCTCAACTAAAATGTGAATATTCAAAAAATATAGAACTTCTCAGCTTCTTCAGTTTTTTTTACAACATCTGTTCATGCAGGCCAAGTTTTTAAAACTGAATTCTGCAGCCCTTTAGGAAATCTAACTGCTTTTTAGTTTAAGATTATGTTTTCAGGTTTAAATAGGAACAAAGGCACAATTTTATAATCAATAGTATGGTATGAAATATAGCTATAACACAACATAACTGATACGGGCACATCTGTACTGCCCACAGTAGGGCAGTAAGCAGATATTTTCACCTCCGGCTGCAGCTGGAGTGAACGCTAATCATACACCTCAGGAACTAATCACTGAAAAGAGAAACTTTGAATATTGGAGGACTCTTATGCAGAAGGAGCAGCCTGTACAATTTTTCCTCCTTAAAAAGTCAGACAGTTGGTAAACTTCTTCCTCTTGCCTCTGCACAGGTTATCAGGCATGTGTGCATATTTATGTAGCGTAAATGGCCACTGTGGAAGTCCTTGCACACGTGGAACTGCGTTGTTATGATTGGGATGAGAACAAGAACTTTAGAAATATAGTTGACCAAGCCTTTGTTCTCTAAATTTGCAACTTTATGCAGCTGTGGACATATTGAAGATATTCTGCAGTTAGAATCTTAACCATGCTACAAGAAAGTAGCCAGTCTGAGTTGGAAGTTTGTGTAGCCAGTTGAAAGCTAGATTTAGACACAAATAAATGAAAGGTTCAGAACCAAATGACCTAATCTCTGACAAGGATCAGAGTTGTTTTCTCCAACTAAAGATTTTAGTTATATTATAATAAGAATGGGATTATTTAGAATAATAGCCAGATGGAATTGAAGCTAATTCCAAAAGATGTCTAGAAATAGGGGCTATTCCTCTATGGATTTATCATCCAACACATGTTCAGATCTGACATGGTTCATGAAGTTGTCACTGTTCAAAATGTTCTTTTGGAATTCTTCTTCTGCCTATAGTCTATTTATGACTCACAGAAGAAATTCAAGTTCATCATTTCATAGTCCAGATCATTTTTCAATTTTTCACCCAAACTAATTATACTCAGAGCGATCAACTACTTCAACATACATCACTCCAAGAAATTTTGGACTGTTTCCAAAATTCAAATCCACCCTCAAAGGACAAATATCTTCCACCTCTAGGGATATTTTTTTAAAAATGAGCAGGAGATGACTTCTAGAATGGCAGAGTAAGGACATCGAAAAACCCAATCCTATACAAGCAGTGAGAATACTAGCAAAAATGGTCAAATCAACTTTTTCAGAATTCTGAAAATTAACAAAGGCTTGTAACAGTCTGAGAGATTTTTTTTCAAGAAAAACAACTGAATCTCAGTAAAATGGCTAACTTTGTGGTGTTTTAACTTATTCTATTCCTGTATCCACTCCCCCAAAATGTTACTACAGACAAAGAGCACATTTTATAACGACAAAAGGGTCCATCCATCAGGAAGACGTCAGAATTATAATCATCTATGCAACTAACAACAGAGCATCGGAGCTGAAAGGAGAGAGAGGCATTCCACAGTAAGACCAGGAGACCATGATAACCCGCTGTCAATAAAGAACAGCAAACTGGAGGGAAGATCTGTAAGAAAATAGAAGTATTAAACACACTGTAAGCCAACCAGACCCAACAAGCCCTCCACAGTCCTCTCCACCAACAGCAGCAGAACACAATTCTTCTCAAGAGCACACGGAATGTTCTCCAGGATAGGCCATGATAAATAGTCTAAGAAATTTAGTCTAAATAAATTTAAAAGAATTGAAATTGTACAAAGTATATTCTCTGATCAAATGGCATGAAATTAGAAATTAATAACAGAAAGAAATTTGGGAAATTCACAAATATGTGGAAATTAACTACACACTCCCAAGTAACCAACGGGTCAAAGAAGAAATCTCAAGGAAAGTTAGAAAATACTTTGAGATGAAGGAAAATGAAAACATAACATTCAAAAACCTATAGCATGCCGTGAAAGCAGTGTTTAGAGGGGTAATTCATAGCTGTAAGTTCTTACATTAAAAAAGAAGAGAGATCTCAAATCAGTAACTGACCCTTAGAAAACAGAAAAAGAGCAAACTAAACCCAGAACAAGCAGAAGGAAGGAAGTAGTGAAGATTAGAGTAGAAACAAATCAAACAGAGAAGAGAAAATCAGTGGAAACAAAGGTTGGTTCTTTGGAAGATCAACAAAATTGACAACCCTTTAGCTAGACTGACCAAGAAAAAAAGACAAGACTTAATTAAAACCTTCATTAGAAGAAGGAATATCACTGCTCACTCGAAAGAAAGAAAAGGATTCTAAGGGAATACTGTGAACAGCTGGACACCAACAAATTAGATGACGGAGATGAAGGACATACGCTACTGAAACTGACTCAATATAAAGTAGATAATTAATAGAACCATCTAATAGACCTATAATAAATAAAGAGAATGAATTAATAACGAAAAAGACTCCACACAAAGAAAAGCCCAGGACCAGGTGACTTTACTGGCAGATTCTACCAAATTTTTAAGACACAAACACTTCCAAAAAACAGAAGAGTTGGAAACACTCCCCCGCTCGTTATATGAGGCCAGTATTACCCCAAACCAAAACCAAAGACAGCCTAAGCAAGCTACAGATCAACATCAATACAAATCTCTACCAGCATGAATGGAGGTGCAAAAATCTTCAGTGAAACGTTAACAAACCAAATTCAGCAACATACAAAAAGGATTATATACCATGACCAAGTGGGGTTTATCACAGGAATCCAAGGTTAATTAGATATGCAAAAATGACACAATGCAATATGCCAATAAAAGAATAAAGAACAAAAACCACATAATTATTTCAATAGATTCAGAAAAAAGCATTTGACAAAATCCAACGTTCTTTCACTATAAAAGCACTGAACAAACTGGAAAGAAGGAACTTTCTTAACCTGCTAAAGGGCATGTTTATAAAAACCCACAGCTCACCTCATACTTCATGTGACAGACTCAAAGCTTTCCATCTAAGATCAGGCACAAGATAAAGACGTCTGCCCTTACCACTTCTAGGCGGTATCGCAGTGGAGGTTCTCCCGGGGCAATTAGACAAGACAATAAAAGAAAGAAATCCAGATTGGAAAGGAAGAAATAAAACTACCTTTATTTGCAGATGACATGATCTTGTATGTAGAAAACTCCAAGGAATCCACAAAAAAATATATTAAAAGTAATACTCAAGTTCTGCAAGGTTGAATGATACAAAATCAATGTAAGAAATCAATTATATTTCTATATGTTAGCAATGGATAATGAAAATGAAGCTAAGAAAACAACTCCATTTACAACATCATCAAAAAGAACAAAATACTTAGGAATACCTTTTGCAAAAAGGGCAAGAGTTGTACCCTGAGAACCACAAAGCATCAATGAAAGAAATTAAAAGCGGCCCAAACAGATGGAGGAACACACCACGCTCATGGATTGGAAGAGTTAATATGTTAAGATGGCAACACTCCCCAAACTGACCTGCAGAGTCAGTGCAGCTTCCGCCAAAGTCCCAGCTGGCTTTTTTGCAGAAATTGACAAATTGATCCTAAAATTCATAGGGAAATGCACAGAACCAAGAATAGCCAAAATCATCTTGAAAAAGAAGCAGGTTGGAGGACTCACACTTCCTGATTTCAAAACTCACCACGAAGCTACACTAACCAAAACACGTGGCATTAGCTCAAGGCTAGACATACAGATCAATGGAAGAGAACCGAGAATTCGGAAATGGAAAAGAAAAGATGCTCAACATCATCAGGCGTCTGAAATCAAAACCACAGGGAGACACCACCTCACACTCGCTAGGATTTTTAATCATTGGAGAGGAACACATAAAATTAAATTTTCACAAAGCAAGTTTTCACATTCATGGTAAGAATTAGTATTTTAAAAGTAATTAAATTTAATATCTATCTGAAAGCTGCTAGAAGACTCTTTCTCATTCCTTTGAGGGAAGAAGCAGATTTCTTGTCACTAACCAGAGCACATCGAGGCCTGTTTTTACCTAAAATGAACTCAGTCAAGCTCATGAAAACCAACTCTCTCCAGAGTTTCCCCCAAATGTTTATCCAAGAACAGTAATTTATTTATACATTCCTGCTTTTGTTCAGTGTTCATTTAAAAGTGCACCACCCAGGAGCGCAGCTGGGGCCTTCGGCCTGTGAGAACGCTGTAGGAATAAACCAGGATGACGGCACCCGCGAGAGTCACGGGCCTTTCACCTTGCAACATCAGAAAAGGGAGCTGCTTCCTTTTGGCCACAGAAGAGTCAATGACTTTGCCGGGTTGCTCTGTGGCCAGTGATTATATCTAAAGTACCATCTCTTCTCAGGTGGAAGGAAGACCTCCACTACCTGGAAGAGCTGTGTTAGCGATAAATGAAGAGAGGGCACTTGATCTGATCCCCGTGTTCATCTTCTTGCCAATGCAAATAGACAATCATGTTATCAGTGACGCCCAGGACAAGGACACATGGTTAAATATAAGTTATTGAACATAGTTGCCAATAGTTAAAATAAGCTTTTCCCTCAAGTAACTGGGATTTGTGGTTTGATGTCATTCATAATCATCCATTTTTATTTCTGGGTCTTCTCTTATCCACTGTCAGATGGAATAATTGCAGGATAACCCTGAAAATTGAATAGCCATTCACCCAAGTACACATAACATGCATAGCAGACAAAGTAAAGAATTCTTACTCTGGATACTGGGTTTTATTATCTGTATTATGCCCAAGGAGCAGATGGACTGGTAAAAATAAATATTTGTGGAATGCAAAATGCCATACACATTTTTAAGAGTGAACTGAAATTTGTCGTGTAAAGGACACTCTTATACTTGCTGTAGGAAATATGTCTCTTTGCTTTTCCATAAATAAAGATGTCCTAAATTAGCGTGTTTCAACCAAATCAAATAAAATGAAAAAATGCCAGAAGCAATGTCCAATCAATTTTCTAGAAATAGCCAACATTTTGATATAAAATTAAAGTTACGTATACTTCCCTCCTTTTTTATTGAGATACAATTTACATACCATAAAATTCACCCTTTTTAAGTGTGCAATTCAATGGTTTTTAGTATAGTCACAGAGGTGTATATGCATCACAACAATCAAATTTATAACATTTTCCTCACCCCACAGAGAAACTCCATACCCACTGGTAGTTACTCCCACCCTCCCTCCCCCTGAGTCCCTGGAAACCAACGGTCTACTTTCTGTGCCGATGATTTGCCTGTTCTGGACATTTCGCATAAATGGAACCATACTTCATGTGGCCTTTTGAGACTACCTTCTTTTACTCACCATACTGTTTTCAAGGTTCATGCATGTTGTAGTGTCTGTTACTACTTCCTTCCCTTTTATGGCTCAGTATATTCTACTGTATGGATACACCACATTTATTTATCCGCTTCTCAGTGGATGGACATTTGAATTGTTTCCACTTTGGCTGTTATGAATAATTCCGCTATGAACATTCGCATACAAGTGTTTGTGTGAACATGTTTTCATTTCTCTTGAGTATACACCTAGGAATGGCATAGCTTGGTCATATGGTAACTCTAGGTTTCACTTTCTGAGAAACTGCCAAATGTTTTCCCAAAGTGGCTGCACCATTTTACATTCTCACCAGCAATATTTGGGGGTTGCAATTTCTCCACATCCTTGCCAATACTTGTTATTGTCCGTAGTTCTGATTAAAGCCATTCTAGTGGGTGTGAAGTGGTGTTTCATTTGGTTTCGATTGCATTTCCTTAATGACTAATGATGTCGAACAAGCCCTCATGTACTATTTGTATATCTTTTACAGAGAAACATCTATTCAAATACTTTGCCAATTTTTAAATTGGATTATTTGTCTTTTAATTTTTGAGTTGAAAAGTTATTTATACATTGTGGATACTAGACCCTTATCAGATATGTGATTTGCAAATCTTTCCTTCCATTTTGTGGGTTGTCTTTTCACTTTCTTGATAGTACCCATGATAGTTAATTCTATGTGCCAATTTGACTAGACCATGGGGTGCCCAGATATCTAATTAAAGATTATTCTGGGTGTTTTGGGGTGGGATTAACATTTAAGTAGGTAGACTGAGTAAAGTAGATTTCTCCCCATCACGTGAGTAGACCTCATCCAATCTATTGAGGGCCCAAATAGAACAAAAAGGCTGGGGCCAGCCCTGTGGCCGAGTGGTTAGGTTCCCGTGCTCCGCTTCAGTGGCCCAGGGTTTCGCCGGTTTGAATCCTGGGCGCGGACATGGCGCAACTCATCAGGCCACGCTGGGACGGCGTCCTACATGCCACAACTAGAAGGACCTACAACTAGAAAATACAACTATGTACTGGGGGGATCTGGGGAGTAAAAAAGCAGAAAAAAAAAAAAAGATTGGCAACAGTTGTTAGCTCAGGTGCCAATCTTTACCAAAAAAAAAGAACAAAAAGGCTCACCCTCCCCCACCAAACCGAGAGAATTCCTCCTGCCTGACAGTCTTGGAACTAGGACATCAATTTTTTCCTGCCTTTGGACTTGAACTAAAACATTGACTTTTCCTGGGTCTCGAGCCCGCCAGCCTTCAGACTGGCCCACGCCGGCAGCCCTCCTGGGTCTCCCGCTTGCCTGAAGATCTTGGGACCTGCCAGCTTCCGTAATCACGTGAGCCGACTCTTTATAATGAAACTCTTTGTGTGTGTGTGTGTGTGTGCGTGTACACACACATCCTGTTTGTTCCCTTTCTCTGGAGAACCCTAATAATACTGCCTCCTAAGAAGCACAAACGTTCTTCTTTTGATCAAGTCCTGGTTGTCTATTTTTCCTTTGGTTGCTGTGTTTTTGGTATCATAATCGAGAAATCATTGCTTAATTCAAGGTCATGAAGACTCACATCTATGTCCTCTTCCACGAGTTTTTTAGTTTTAGCTCTTACATTTAGGTCTTTGATCTGGTAAGACAGAAGGATTAGCAAAGTCATACTATATTCTGTTTGTTGATACGTGCACATCAAGGAAAACGATAAAAATCTTTGTGGGAATGACAAACACCAAATTTAGGACAGCGCTGTCTTTGATGGAAAGGGAGGAGAATTAGATGAGTTAAAAGCAAGGGGAGTCTCTATTGATTTATGATGTATTATTAATTACGCTGGATGTAGAAGCATGGCTATTCATAATGTAACCCTCTACATGTGAGAGTGACGCAGCGAGATATCGAGGGGCACCTGAGGCATGCCACCTCAGGGCTGTGTCTCACGGCGTAGACTGAAGTGTGGTTTGTCCCCGCTCGGTTGTTCTAAAGCAGACAACACAGGCGGCTCCCTGGTCTTGGTGACTGTGTCTGCCCACGTCACCACCCGTGATGTCGTGATGTGCTCCTGCTCCAGCCCCTCTGCACTTTACGTTGGAGAGACACTTCTATGATATAAATATCTATTAATTCAGAGAAAGCAATACTTATCTGAATTATTTGTTTTGATTTTTAAAATATTAATTTAACTTAATTATAAAATTAATACATACTTAGGACAAGTTTTCAAATAACACAGAAAGAGGCACGTGAAAAACAGCTTCTTCCCCTGGTTCCTCCCGTCCCGGACTTTCTGTTCCTCGCCTGCGAGCTCACCACACCTTCCAGAAACTGCCTATGCATTTACAAAGATAAACGTTCGTAGTCTTCAACATAAATTAGACCATACAATTCCATATAGTTTTCAACTTCTTTTCCACTTTACATTAACTGTTGGAAAGCTTGTCTTATTGAAGTAACAATAGGATCTCCTAAGCCATAAATATACAATAATGCACATGTATTGATAAATATCTACTGATAGACATTTACTTCCAATTCTTTTTGCTGTTACAAACAATGTTACAATGGACATTCTTGAACTGTATCTTTGTTTTTTGTGCAAAGCTATCTGTAGGAACAATTATAAAAGGTATAATTAATGTTTCTCCTATTATCAAGTATGGTGAAAGGAAATTTTCTTTTTATTTAAGACATTACAAAAAGCAGCCTCTTCGGGGCTGGCCCCATGGCTGAGTGGCTAAGTTCACGTGCTCCACTTCGGCAGCCCAGGGTTTGTTGGTTCGGATCATGGGTGCAGACCTACACACTGCTCATCAAGCCATGCAGGAGTGGCATCCCACATAGAAAAACTAGAATGACGTACCCCTACGATACACAACTATGCACTGGGGCTTTGGGGAGAAAAAAAAAAAAGAGGAAGACTGGCAACAGATGTTAGCTCAGGGCCAATCTTCCTCACCAAAAAAAAAAAAGAAGAAGAAGAAGAAGAAGAAAAAGAAAGACAAAAAAGAAAAAAGCATACTTAAAAAAAAGCAGCCTCTTTCTCTTGTATTTTCCCTTCTGTCAGTTTCTAAGCCTTTGTAACAGGATAGAGTTTTTAGAATTTTAGAGTTATGACATGCTAGAAAACACTTGGATGATTCCCCTATATCTGCATTCTAAATATATCTTCCATTTTCAGATAGAATTATTAGTCATTTTCAATTTTTTTCTGTTGTTTATTTTTATAAGAAAAAAATGAGCACATCTCAGCTGAAGTTTCTTTATAAATTACATACATGTACTGCTGTACTTATATATTATGGAAATATAAAGCATTTACAAGATTTGTATTAAGAAAGGGCAAGATAAAAATAAAAACAAATGGTTTTTCTAATCTTTTCTTTCTAGGCCCAGTAGGCCATTCTGCACATCCCGTGGGTGCGCACCCCACCCCAGTTACCCAGACAGTGGCTTCCTGCTCCTGCTTTGGATGGACGAGACGCCGGCGCTTGAGACGCTGCAGTGGACGTCTACCACATCAGCAATAGTCACTACTCGTGGAAGACGGTTTAAAATAGCACTTTTTGTCTGTCACGGAAGCCACTCTGCTCTGCCCTCTAGATGAGCAACGGTAATCATTGTTTCCACAACAAGAATTTGCCATCCAAATGACGTCGATAACTGTACAAAATTAAAATGTCCTAAACTTACTATATTCAATGGCACTTCTCCAAGGCAGAAGGCAGTGGAATATGCAAAAACAGGCTTTCGAACAACAGCTACAGGAATATTCCGTTTCTCTAACAACCCATTCTCCTTCAGGTGTTGTTTTATAAGTTAATTCATTATTTCTTTTCATCAGAGACCTCAACACAGAAATCCTAATATTCATCTAGATAAACTTTAATCTCTGAGATGTTCAATAATGACGTTTTTATTAATCTCCAAGACATGTTTCTGTGAATGATGTAACAATGAACAAGGAAAATGTATCCATTTATCACCTTTCAGGTAGAGCGAGAATGGAAGCCTAAAATGACTTCAGTACCAGTTAACTCTGCCGTCTGAGCCCATGAAGTGGTCCTAAGCTAGTCCAGTGTCACTTGATTCTGAAAATGGTCGTATCTGATGGTTAGAGGGGACTTCAGAAATATGCAAATGAGTCCAACTACAAAAGATTAACAAGCGACAACAAGGTGGAGGGTCACCGGATTTAGCAAATACAAGCACAGGCCACCCAGTTAGATTTGCAAAATAACTCTAACTGCCAAAGTTTTGTAATTTAACTTAAAAAGCTGACTACAGGACATTTAGGGCATCCTGACAAAGTCAGTACAGGACACAGGACAAAACCGTTAAATCCAGGATGTGCCCCGTATACACAGAATGCCTGGCATCCCTACCCAGGGGAGCACACCGGCCTGGTTCAGTTCCGTCTACACCTCGCACATTCCCCCTCCACATGGCAGAGATTTGTAGATGCGGGAAGTGAAATAAGAATTAGGTATGCAGAGATTTTCCAGACTGACTAGAAATGATTTGTTTCTTCTGTTTATCACAATGTTTTTCATTGACTCCAAAAGAAACAAACCCCAGTATTTGCTTTTACTATGTACCGAACGATTATAACACGAACCTGACAACCGGCCAGTGATGTTCCTGTAACGATGCCCATTGATTTCTAGGACAAACAGGGATCCATGCTCAGACAGGAAAAATAAAATCTTCTTCTTAACAATCCCACACAGCCACAGTATTTGAAAGACTTCTCAAATTAACTGTCTGATTCAGGATAGAATGAGTTTTAGAAAATCTGTTACTTTGATTGAATACTATATTATTTGTGGTATTTGGAACTGCTTCTTGACTGCCGGACATTTGAAACAACAAAGTAGGCAGGCCTTAGTACTGGGAGTTGTCCTTCCAAGAAAGATTTTAAAAATACTTCGTGGTCCACTGGTTTAGGTACAAACACACCCCCTTTTTGTCTTACCATTCTAGGTTGAATATTTGGTAGAACAGAAAATTTGAATGCTACATAAATTCTTTGTATTTCATGTGAAGAAAATTTATTCGCTCTAAAAAAGTCTTCAATAGTTTAAATATTTTGAGTTTGTCCATATTATGAACGAAGTGAAATACTCATAAAACCTAAGAAATGCAATTACACTGGGGATACGAGAATATGTAAATTTGTAGATTTGTATTACACGTTGCCAGCAGCTTGCATACGTTTGAAATATTGTAGAAAACAATTTGAAGACAAGTCCTTTGGACGTTTTTTACTTTCATTTGTCTCGATTATCAACACGCATTTCCCACCAACAATTCTCCACGTCAGATGAGGGCATCCGGAAAACGAGGCACTTAAGACAATCTGTTCAAATGGGCGGAGTCCCTAACCGCCCCCACCGAGCGGTTCCTGGAGCTCAGGCCCACACCTCGCAGATTCCAGAAGTTCTCAGGCCTCAGCAAGTCAAAGCACACTGCGGAAACCGCTTTCCACAGAGCTCTCGGGCTGAGCCGTAAGTAATCAGTATCTGGTCAGGACAGCCAACACCCAGCATCCTGTGGAGGAAAACAGCTGACAGGAGGCCGAGCTCGCCTTCCCTCCCAGAACCTGCTTTCTAACGTCCTGCCAAGGCGCCCGGCCTCGGGGAGCAGCAGCCCGGCCCCCCACCCGCAGGCCCTGGGGCGAGGTGCTTCGTCCCACCAGCCCGTCTCAACGAATCCGAACGGACCTAACCGAACCCCTGACTCGCCGGGCGGCTGTGTCAGGAGGGGAGCAAGACGACAAGTGCTTTCTCGTTTTCGAGTGAAAATTGCAGAGGCTCAAGCGCCCGGATCCTCCTGCTTCCCCACGGCAGTGTGTGTGAGCGCTGACGAGGAAGCAGGAGAGGCCCTGACCGCGGAGGGAGGATGTCCTCGGGCCCCGCGCACCTGCTGCCGTGCGCACGCGGCCCTGCGCCTTCCGCAGGGGCCCCCGCGCCTCCCCGCCCTCTCCGTGCTCATTTGGTTTGCCTTTAAATCTTGAAATGGCAACCAATATCTCAAGCAGGACGTCTGAGGCGCAGGCCCACCATCTGGACAGAGCGGGGCCCACCTGCGCGCACCTGTCTTCCCGCACCTGTTGCGGCTCGCCGGCGCCACCTGGCGGCGGAAGGCAGCCGGCCGCGCTCCTCCAGGCGGTGCGTTCACGCGGGTCCGCAGGATAGTGACTTTATTTATAAGGCTTCTATAGCTCCACCGGCAAATTGAAAACAGTCAGATTATGAATATAGAAGAGGCGAAAACAGAAGGATGACGGGGTGCCTCGGGCATCAGGGCAGGCAGGAAATGGGAAAAAGCAGGAGTTTGGTGGCACGCAGACCCGGGCCCGTCTGCACAGTCCACGGGCTTCGCGATGCTCACTTAGATGCCCGTCTCAAGTTCCTCATCACAAAGTTGAGATGATAAACTCGATCTCCCCGAGGTCTTATGAGGAGGAAATGATACGACAAAGCTGTAGTGCGTCTTGCATGTATCTGGCACAGAGCAGCTGCTCGGCAATTGTGAGGGACCCGCAGAGACACGTCGAGGCTTTTCCAGGCCCTCCTTCAACATGGAGAAGAACAGTGATTCTGGGACATTTTTTTCATTGGTATTAATATAGACCTTGAGATCTTATCTTCTATTTAAAGATGCCCAATAAATGAGCTTTCTTCGCCCTCCCCCTTGTCTCTGTCCCCAGCAGCTTCTTCTGTCTGGGTTCAGATTAAAGCTGATGATGGTTCCTCACTGGACAGGTCTGCATATACAGAGGGGCACTCCATAACAGAAACGCTTTCTATTCTGAGCATGCCAAGAGAGGTTTAGTTATTTAAAATGTGTGTTATATAAACGAGACCATCCAGAAAAGCACACTGGCCATATGTCCCCGGAAGAAATGCATCACAGACATTTACCCATTGTTATCTCTAGTGCTCGGGGGCCCTACAAAAGCTCTTACTTACCCAACTGCCAAACATCCTGGAGCTCTCAGGTTAGTGGGTTAGAAATGATGCTGAAGAGCCGTGGGGACACTTTGTTACAGTCATCAGTCCACGCTGCATATGGCAACGCTGCTGTCCAGGGGCAGACACTCACCCATCCTGGACAGCATCTCATGGGGGGCACCCCCTGCTATTGTGGATGACAATTAGCAGCCCCCGCCCCCCGCCCTGGGCATACTTCTTTCACTGCGATGGCACCACAGGTGGAAAGAAGGGCGGGCACCCAGCAGGCTGCTCCTGTCCAGACAGATTGTCATCAAATCAAATGGGGAACAATATGAGGGGCAAGGAGGAGGTCATTAAACACCTTTCAGATGCATGTTAGGATTCTATTTGGGGTCTCCAACAGAGTTTCCTTTGGGGCGTTGGCACATGCTGATTCTCCCCAACTGCTTAAAAATACTCACTTCCCGTCTTGCGCTTTTCTGCTATTTGGCTCTTGGTGAAACCAGGATTATAGCTCTGCAAAATGCTTAGGATGCAAAACATCGCAAACTGTTGTAGCATTTAATCTTTGTTTCACAGATCTGGCCTCTCTATGGAGAACACTTAGAAGAAAAAGTAAAACGAGCAGATCCAAATTGCCCCGCTGGTGCCCCGGGCCTTTGGGTGGCACTGGAGTTGACAGTGTCAGCAAGGGCATCGAGCTCTCCAGGAGCACGCTCACCAATTCTTGGCAACTCTGTGGCTGAGTCAACCCCAACTTTAGATGTAGGTAAATTCTGGTGTGGAAAATATTCAGAAAGAACAAACCAGCAGAGTTTGTTCTCAGAATGGAGTCATCGGTGAATAAATGGCTAAACACTCCTGTGCCCTTTGGAAACCTGTCCTGGTCATGGACCCACCGTGGACGCTTCCTCTCCCACCCACTGCTTTCCTGCCTTCTTACCACCACAGCCCAGCGTGCTTTTGGGTCTTGTGCCGAGGACTTGCAAATGCCTTGGGTGAATAAGAATGCTTTTCCTGTGCAAGAACACAGGACATTTTAGGAACAGGAAAAGCCTATCCGGTCCAACATACCTGCCCTTTTTAGGTTTATCTTAATCTCACCTTCCTGATTGTTACCTTCCTTCATCTTCCCATGCAGAAAAAAACATTTCTTGTACATTTCTCATGATCTGTACTATCACCAGACCTGATAAAATCAGACATACATTTTACTGCCAACCATGTTTAAAACTAATGATTTCTGAAAACA
Source organism: Equus quagga (assembly GCF_021613505.1). Lineage (NCBI taxonomy): Eukaryota > Metazoa > Chordata > Mammalia > Perissodactyla > Equidae > Equus > Equus quagga. The sequence goes on along the minus strand of NC_060267.1, from coordinate 741,417 downwards.
GTTCACAAGGCCAGTAGACAGTTTGTCATTTTTCTTTCTATAGATTCGTAGACTGTGAGTTTGAAAGAGGAGGCCACAGAAACCTGGCTTTGAGGGGTGGGCAGCCTACCTGGCTCGATTCTACACTGAGCCTTTAATTATGAGTTATGGTGCCTGTCGTGCTCTGGGTACCACATGTGTCCTCAGAGAGTTCAGGGATCAGGGACGTGTTTATGTGGAATAGGATTCCCTGCGAAGAAAACGTGCAGGTGGCTAAAGATGAAGCATAAACAGCAGAGACCTGTTAAAAAGCTTAGCATTCTCTGAGCCCTTCCTCGCCCCCGTGACACACTCAATATCTGGACCTTACAATAGGGTGAGGTAAGCTGCTCTCCATCGTAAAAAAGGTGAACTATTTATTCACCAGATGTTCCATCACTCAAGAAAATTCACAGTTAAAAATCCAGAAGATGGGCCTTCCCTGTAAGCCCTTCTGAGGGATTCTCGGCGGTGTTTCTATCTAGTGTCTGTAAGTTTCACGCATCGAGTTTTTACCTTTTAACTATGTGGGTCCACAAACCTCTGAGAAGACACCAAAACTGTCTGCCAGATGTCAGCCACTGATTAATTTGTCTTAAGTTCAGCCAAAAGGGAAGAAAATGTGATGGGTGGAGCATGAGCTGCAAGCACAATCAGCATCTGGCCAGCCCAAGTTTCCTGTCACCTTGGGAACAGGATTGATGGGCACCGGCTTCCTGTGTACAAGTTAAAACCAGCAGCAACGGCAGGAACAAGAATAAACCACAGATAAGAGGCTTGGAAATTAAATCAAGTCAGATCACAGAGCTTCAGCTGGAAACCCTGAGCAGAGTGGTCCCAAGATAACTTTTGAGGGCGTTTTTAAAAGTTATTTTATAATTAAAGTTTATTTTACCTCATCCAATTTTACTATTGCTGGCCGTCTGAAGTCATTAAAAAGGATGCAAAGATTCACACTTAAGTCAGGGGTCACATATTTTGCCCAACTCAACACTTCTCATCATTCAAAAGATAAAATTTTGCTAACACATTGCAGTGACTTTTGTGTCAGTTTTTGCACTGTCTTGATTTATGGCTTTGTGGGGAGGAGGGGACTTTCCTGTAAGGATGGTCCCAAGTGTACATGCAGATTCAATACAGCCCCAACTTTCAAAATACGGAATTAAAGAAGATAAAACAGAACCAGAGCTCCACATTTGCCTTGCTGTTGCTTCTGAGATTTTCATACCCCGGCTGCTGTTGCCGTCAGGAGGAGGCGGCTTCCCTACAGGAGGGGTTTGTGCTCAGTCCAGCTCAACCCCACTTGCTGTCAGTGTGGACTCTGAACTTGATTTCTTATTGATTTATTCATTCCTACTTAGCATCTAAATATATGGAGGCGCACCTATAATCTGAGGATTATGACAACTGAGCAGCATAATTAATTTGCTCTTTATTTCTTAAGAATTCACAGCCAAGAGCCCCAAAGCTAGACCAGCATACAAAGGGATGGGGGCAAATTGTTGAGCACTAAGGAAATAGGGGAGAAAAAAGTTTGCAAAATATACTATCTGTGAATGACAGTTAAGTTGAAAATTGTAAAAAATGACCATTTTACTTGTAAAAGGTGTTTTCTTTTGAAAGTTACTTCATATCCTCTTGTTCTTTCCTTCCAGTTTCAGAATCACTCTCAAAATTCATTCGTTCCTCACGTAAGCGTATATAAAGTGTAAGCTCCGCTCACACTGTACTTTGCCATTCATGCTCCTTCTGCCATTACTACCCATGTCGTGTGTAAGAAGGGATCACGGAGCCAGTCTGCCCGGGTCCGAATTCGGGTTCTTCCCCTGAGGAAGGTGTGATCTCAGGCAAGTCACTCCACCTGGAGGTGCATCGGTTTTCTCACGTGTGAGATGGGGGAACAGCCGGCACCCAGGCTTCATCAGACCGTGGTGAAGGGTAATCGAGGTAACGTGTGTAAAATGCCTGGAACGGTCCTGGCACCAAACAACTGGCGTCATTGACACTCCTGCTGCCCCCGCGGCTGACGGGCCTCAGAGCCGGAGCCGCTGCCGCGACCGCCTCTACTCTCCCAGCCGCGCTCCAGGGCACAAGCTCTGGGCACTGCTGCTGCGGACCCCGCGCTGTAGCCCCTGCTAGGGTCAGACGGCCTTGGGGGTCCCTCCTGCCCCGCTGCCCCGCCGCCCCCCTGCCCCGCTGCCCTGCGCTTACTCTGGGGAGTGTGAGTGTTTGTAAGTCCAGAGTGTGTACACAGAGTGCGACTGACTGTGAAATAATTTCCATGCTTTGTTTTGGCTTAAATACACTTTCAAGGGCCTGCCCGTGGCCACGTGGTTAAGTTCGCCCTCCGCCTCGGCGGCCAGGGTTTGAGGGGTCGGATCCCTGGAGTGGACATACATGCTGCTCATCGTGCTGTGGCGGCATCTCACATAGAAGAACCAGAAGGACTAACAACTAGCACATACAACTATGTGCTGGGGCTTTGGGAGAAAAAAAAAGAGAGGAAGACTGACAACAGATGTTAGCTCAGGGCCAGTCTTCCTCACCAAAAGTATTTGCAAACTCTTTAAAAAAATTTTTTTAAATAAATAAATAAATATGCTTTCAAAATTTATGCAATAAGAATGTATTCTTTGTATAGTTCATTAAAAATTGAAAAAAATTAATAAGGGCTGGAGAAACATTGAGTCTCGTATTCGCCAATATTTTGTCCTGCCTCAAGGTCAATATCTCCTTCCTGAGAAAGGACGGGTGCAGGGGCGCCTTCCACAGGGTACAGAGCATCCCATATAGCATCCTATTATATAATTAGCATGAAGAGACAGGGCAGGACGCACAATTTGTTTCCCATCTAAGCATGCACTAAGACCACACAGAGCATTTATTCACTGACTTATTTTGTTATTTTTACCTCATGTCAAACCCTTCCTCATTTATCTTTATGTTTAAGAAAAAATATTTTTGATAAGAAGAGAGATCTTTTGTATATTTTAGCCAAACTGTTCCCAGGAGAATGCCCTTGGGTTGGCCCCTAGCTCAGTTTTGAACAATTACTCTGACTGTATCCTGAAAACAATCCCCAAAGTTCCACTGAGAATAAATAAAGCACAATGGATAAAATTATCCACCAGATCTAGGAAAATCCGCTACATTTTAGTCAGGAAGTCTAAAGCTTTTCTTTCAATGTATTATGTTCTTATGCTTCTGTCACCAAAGAATCTAGAAGGTGGAAAAAACTCAGATTCCCCAGTTATTGATTTGGGGGCCGAGTACTGAAAAACTAACATACCAGTGCCAACTTGGGAGAGTTTATAAACACTGACAATTGTGCTTGAGGTAGAAATGGCTTTAGTGGAACAGAGAAGGTGGGGGAAAAGAGAGAAAAGCATTCAAAATAAGGTGATTTTTTTAGAATAATGACAAAGCAACCCTTAATCCTTTTTTTGTTCCCTTTACTGTTCTGAAACTTTACATGTCAAAGGGTTAAATATCTGACTCCATGAGACAGATGACAAATGGCGACCTTATTTCTAGACTGTCTGTCAAATTCTGGGATGGGTGCATTCACCCTGGGGACTCTGGCAGAACTCCGGCTGAAGGAAACCTCAGTGGGCTGTTGTCCTTCTCTGCCAAGGGGGGCCTTTCAGAGCCTGTCTGAGCCTAAATCGGAAAATCGTGGTCCAACAGTGTTGCTTCTTGCGTGACTCCCATCACAGATGGATCAGGAGAACAGTCATGTTTCAACATAACTTTGTGGGAGGCTGCCAGGAGACCCGAGCCAGCCCAGTCAGGAATGCTGCTGCTGCTTTCATTTTTCAGCCTGCAAAAATCCAATCAATGCAACAAATATCTCTTGTGTGTCTACTGTAAGCAAGACAGTTTTAGTCAAAAATCAGGCTTCGGATTTGGATAGAAATTTAAGGCCCTAGAAATGCACGTGCAGAGGTTGACAGCTCGGGGTCTGGAGCCAGACCACCTACGGTCGGTTCACAGCTCCACGGCCAGCTAGGTGACCTTGAGCAAGGGCCATAACCTCGTGGGGCCTTGGTTTCCTCTTCTGTAAAAAGGGACCATAACAGCAGGACTGTTCTGAGTATCTCGACCTGCGTGGAAACCGTCTGGAGCAGAGCGCAGGGCACAGCAAGTGCTCCGTGAGCACCCTCTGTCACCACGATTATCTGATGGGAGAGTCTGCATCTAAAACAAGCTTCCTTCCTACGTAGTCCCATTTCTCCCCTTCAAGATTGTGACGTGCCGGGGAAGAGGGTGGGGAGGGGAAGGAACGAATACAGGTGTGAAACTTCCTGCCAAGCACTAAGGTAAGCCGCACGTTAACTGCTGCGTGTGGGTCAGCTGAGGCTGGCAGACGGCAGTGTCATGGGAGGAGAAACCTTGGAATTGTGTTATCGACTTTGAGGGGCCCCATGCTTGCACGGTAGGATCCCAGCTGGAGGAAACTGAGTCTGGTTCCCAGTCCTGCTTTTCCTCTCTCAGAAGATGAGAGCACTCAGACACCTGTTGATTCGAAGTCCCCCTGGACAGAGGGTTTTGTCGAACGACTACTGCTGTCTTTGGGAATATCAGGAAAAGGTGACTGGAAACTTTAATCATAAAGATAAAGTAAAACACAACATTTAGAATGGGTTAGGAGGATTAAAAAATCCCAGAATAATTAACTTTGAAGCATAAATCATATATGTCAGAGTTAATTTGTAAAGAATTATAAAACTTTATCAAAGAATTTTTAAGAGATGTTATCAGACACTTTTTACTGAGATCTGGTTTCCACGTGGCCGACGAAAAATGTGTCTGAGAATAAATAACAGCTTTTCTAGGAATTAATTTTGGATTTATATTCACTATCAACAGCCCTAGGAAATCCCAAAGATGTCTCACATACACTGAAGGGAAGGCTAGGATGCGGGCAGAATTCAGTCCAGCTCCATCACCTCGCCAGCACAGTCTCATAAGAAACGCTTCCACACAGGCCACGGACACCATCCTCGCGAACCTCCCGAGGCTGAGAGGATGGTTCCGGAACATCCGTGAGGAGATTTATCCTAAGCAGTGTACTTGAGGAACCAGTTACACTGCTGGTCTTCAAACTCTTCAACACCGGGGGCTCCGTGGGGCGGTCTGATGGTGCAGTGGTTAAGTTCACATGCTCCTGCTTTGGTGGTCAGGGGTTCACAGGTTCAGATCCGGGCACAGACCCTCACTCTGCTCATCAAGCCATGCTGTGGTGGCGTCCCACATAGAGCAGCTAGAATCACCTGCAACTAGGATACACAACCATGCACTGGGGCTTTGCAGGGGGAACAAAATAAAAGAGGAAGATTGGCAACAAAGGTTAGCTCAGGGCCAATCTTCTCACCAAAAAAAAGTCTTCTTTAAGAAAATAAAAAGACAAAAACTGGGGGCTCCTGATTGAAAAATAAAAGAAAGCCTTTCGAGGAGACTAACGGGCAGAACAGAGTCTGCAGAGCTGGGCTCACAGCGAGTCGCAGGACGCCCAACCCGGCAGCCCACCTCTCCCCAGAGCCCCGTGGGGCGCAGTGGGGAGCCCCCGAGCTAACCCAGAACGTGGAATAATCCACAGCCAGCACGGATGCCGCCCCAGCTCAGCGGCTGACTAGCCCAGCACTGGCTGAGGGCTCCCGAGGAGTCTCGTCCTGTGTAAAGAAGTTCGTTCACCCCCTGCAGACGCCAAGGAGGGCGCCGTCCAGCGTCTGCGTCTGGGGATCCTCGCGGTCCAGCTCGAGGTCCGGCCACAGGGACCAGCCGGGTGCGGTGAGGCCGGAGTGCAACAGGCGTCCAGGGCACGGGGAGCGTGTCCGGTCTGCGGCCCGCGAGTGGCCTCGGTCCAGAGCTTCGCTTCTTCTGCTGAGGGATCGGGCCGCTGCTTCGCCTCGGAGGCTCGGCCACCAGCGGCAGAGTCCAGAAAGTCCCTGGGGTTCGGACCAGGACCCCAAGATAACAGCTCCCAAACACGAGTAATTTACATATAGAAATAGAGTGATTTAAGACTATTTGAGTAGACATAGGTATTTAAATATATGCATTTAAATGTGTATATTTTAGTATACACGCATGTGTATATATTGATACGTATCTATAAGTGTATACATCCATATCTATCTATCTCCTCAACTCTGCCCCGGAGCTTTCCAGGCTAAATTTTGTGATTCAACTCCAGAATATTTTCTATCTAGAAGAATGTCTAGAAGTGTTGAAGTTACTCTAGGTGAGCATGATACGAAATTAGGTTTGGGAACCGTTGATCCAAAATGCTGTATTTCTGACTTTCCAAGAAGCCCCAGTTCGAAGACACCGCCCCCCTTCTGGACCACCCGACGCATAGGAACGGCAAGTGGGAACCGCCCGACCAGGCCTTCCTGGGTCCCCGGTGCGCCAGGCCCTCGATGGTGTAAGGACACAGCATCAGGCCCGCGCCTGGTCCTCAGGGGCCCGCCAGTCACTGCTGGACCACGGCCTAGAACTCTGAGGAAGAACGACGACTTGGAAAAGACGCGCGGGGTCAAATAATCCTGCGAAAGCCATGCTTTCGTGACTTTACTTCCTCTAGCCTTTGAGGACCTCACATTCTGATGCGTCTGCGTTTGCACGGGGCCCTCCCACCGCGGGGTCCCCGGAGACTATCGTGGACCCCGCATTAGGGGCTTCACAGCCCCTGTGCCCCGCGGAGGATGGAGAGCGCCGCCTGGGGCTGCTGCCGCGCAGACGGGCATGGACTCACTTTTAGGGCGAATTGTGGTTTTAGTGCGCCCCCTGAGGGTCACACGTGGCAGGACAGATGTGAATCAGAAAGTAGAAAGCTTTGCGTCCCCACTTCATAATAACTTCCACTGCGCGTGTCCCTCTGAGCTGGAGGATCTCACACTTGGGGGAGCTGATGCCTCTACTAACAGCTCCGGGCACGGGCTTCCACACACCAGCCAGGCTCTCAGACTCGACCTGCCCAGATAGCAAAGGACAGAAGCTCTGCCCCTGCACCTTTGTGGTGGATCCTGACTCCTGGCGACCCCGTGCACAGCAGAGGGAACCCTGCCCGGTCCGTCTGCGCCATCCTCTCCCCTTCCAGCGCTGTATCAGATGGGGCTCCGCTGCTACTCACAGGGTTTTCGTGCCCAGTTTTTTCGGAAGTGGGTGGCAGGTCCTTCTTCCTAGTCTGTCGTAGTCTGGAAGCTCCGCTGACACCCGTCCACCGTGGGTGATCCTGCTGGTACTTGAGATCCCAGTGGCATAGCTTTCAGCATCACAGCCACACGCAGCCACTACAGCATGACAACCAAAAAACGGGTGGTGTGGTTCCCTGACGGGAAACGAACCTGGGCTGTGCGGCTTGACCCCCAGGGCTAGCTCCCCAGTCCCTAACAGATGCACAAGGCTTTATCACGTACAGCCTCTGAATCTCACTCGCCAACAGGAAGTGCATTCACTCTATTCTGAACCTAAGTACCTAGGCCCCTCCCTTATACAATTTTTGGCTAGAATAGGAGTTATTTCCATTAACTTGCTTTTTCTATTAATTTCTGCTCCCAATGTATTTAACACTCCAAGACTGATGAGAATGGAGTGGGCAATAAAACCCTTTTAAAGTTGAGATAATACACTTTAAAGGCTACTTTAAAAGGTGAAATAAATTGTCTTCTGCAAAAGAGTGATGGCATATTAAGCCATTGTTACCGTTATTACCAAGATCATAAAGATTACTTGGATCAATAAATTGGATGGAAGAATCTTTCCTCTGCAAAACTCTCATGATTATGTAAAAGAAGGTTGAAGTTCAAAATGTGCAATAGGAAAGTGAAGACTAGGATGAGGATGTGGCAGCACGTTGGAGATGAAGAGGTCTCGCCTCCCCTGGGGGACCTGCGGTCTCGTTCTCCGCGAGACCCCGTCTCGACTTCTAAACCACTATTTTACAAACACGCACGGTTCTTCTTGCCAAGTGTCTTGATGCCTATTTGTGCTGTGAAAACAGGTTCAGGACAGAGTCGCTTTAACGTTACAAGATTTATACATTGAACAGGAGCAGACAGGCCACAGAGCTAAACAGCTCATTGGTCACATGAATTGGCTGGAATGAACTGTGAAGGAAGAGGTTCTCCCTGACCTAGAGAGATGCTTCTAGAATGAAGTGGACATTGCAGAGCTGAACTAGGCGGGGAAGGCTAACTTTGTGTTATTCACCGACACTTAAAGAACTCTCCTCTGTGTGGGACCAGAAGTCAGGAAACAGGTGAAGGAGTTCTCGCAGTGTCCACGTGTGTGCGTATGTGCGGGAGCCCTCGTGGGACCGGGGAGGGGAGGTGGGTCAGAGGTCGTTCATTCTTGCCGGTCAGGGTGCTTTCCACGCATGGGATGAGGGGAGGGAATTTGAGGAGAGCGGTGCACACACAGACAGGCTGCCCTGGGCAATGAGAAAGAGCTGAGGGGAAAAAGCGACAGAGTTTGGAGCAGCGTCCAGTGTCCATCGGAGACTGACTAGCTAAGGACCCACGCTGAGGGTGTCCCCTCAGGAGACATTAGGTCTTGGCTGTACTTTTAATGTATTTACTCTCAAGGGTCCTTTAGCACTTAATCATTTTTACTCACATTATTGATTAAGAGGGGTTTAAAATTCAAACAGTTTCTCAGAATCCTTAGGCAGACTAAGCATTCTGTCAGGAGAAGAGTGTTCTTCTGAAGAGGGATTTACTAACAAAATACCAACTCAAGAGTCAAAGGCAACAGCGAATAAAACAGGAGACTAAACCAGTCATTCAGGAGGCCGTATCCAGAGGGAGAAGGAGGGTCTCCACGATCTCCCCGAGGCCCCGTGGCGAGCGTGACGTCACTGAGGACGTGAAGGAGAGCAGCTCGCGCTCTCCCTCGTGTGGTTGCTGAGGCCGGGCGCCCGCCAGCGCAGGAGACTTCTGTCTGTAGGGTGCGTGGGAGGTGATGGGGGTCATCAGTTTTGTCTTCTAAGTAGTTCTTTCCATAAAATTAACCTAAGTTTGAGAACTTATTCCTTTTTCTAACAACTATTTACGGCACAGGTGGTCTGTGCCAGGCATGGTACCACCCTTCGGGGAAATCAGAGTCAGGAGAGAACAGGGCGGAGGTATGAAGTGAGGAGGACGAACGGGCTCCGAAAGGGAAGACCCACTGAGGCCCCACGCAAACCTCTGATTTAGAAAGAATCGGCTCCTAAGTAAAGGATCTATATATTATAAAACATATTGGCAATAATAATTTCACTCGACACACTGTCCTTGACATTTACTCGTGGATTAAGCGGGGAATGAAAATCACCGCCTGCCCAGCGTGGTGGAAAGCGCATCGTCGCTGAGGGTGTCCACACCTGCTTGTTAACTCCGGGGCCGCTGCCCTTTCGTCACCACACCAGACCTTTCCTAAAGCGTCTGCCAGGAGAGAGTACGCTCCGCCTGCCCGAGAACATCCAATCACGACGGGTACTTTGTACAAGGACGGAGCTGGCCTCCTGGGCAGACCCCTGGCCACATCGCCCCGTGACCGCGCGTCCTGACGCATGGTGGCGGCGCTCCAGCGCCCGTGACACACTCGCAAGGAGAAAACAAGCCCTGCAGTTGAACAGCAGCGTGACCGTGCCGGAGCCACCCGCCGTGGACCACCCGTGATCTCTCACCCTTGCCGCGGGGCCCCGTGTCAGCAGCCGGGAAGATGTGCTGGGAGCGGAGTGCGCCCCGCCTCGTGGGAAGACAGTGCGGGCGCGGCCCCTGGAGCGCACGGGGCTCCTGCGCACGGCCTCGCGACCAGGTCAAGGGACCGAGCGGGTCCCCCTCCAAACCGGAGCAAAGGGCGCCCCACCTCTTCCCCCCGCCCCCCATGAAGAGGCTTCCACAACCACGCCGTTTCATCGAATTCTGTCAGCCTTTACGTTAGGACCTGCAACACCGTCTCCAGTAGAGACAAAGCTCATTTTAAAAAGCACCACACTTAGTCCTCTCCACAGGGCAACTCTAGTTTGATCACGGGTAGAGAAACCTCAAAAAATTACACTGGCAGCACCTTTTCTTCAGGGTCAGGACAACAAGAACGCTCTAGAAATGCTGACTGTGTGCAGCCAGGAAGAGTGCATCATTCTCTCTGAACATAGGTCACACTGTGCAGAAGGCCACAAGAGCTCCCAGAGGGAACTGGGTGGGGGGGTAGTGTGGGTGGAAATGGAGACCACCTGGCAGAGCTGGAGGCCGGTCCAGGATCAGATTGCCAGTTAATGGATGTTGAAGGATGGATGGGGACCTGTGCTGAGAAGCCCCTTCTGCTTGGGTCTCCGGCTGAGGCAGCCTGTGTGACGGGTGGTCTGGGGAAGATGCAGCAGTCAGAGGGCCCAGCAGGACCTCCTCCTGTTGTTCCGCTAGGAGCCCTGACTGGGAAGGAGGAGGTGGGAGAGGAAAGGAGCCATCACCACGATTGCTGCTGGAGCTGCCTCCAGGTCCACACTCCTGGGGCCCATCAGCCACGAAGGCTGGACCACCTCAGCCTGCCTGGAGAGAACAGGCTGCATTGCCAACAAGCGATGGCCACCTCCTGCCTTTTTAGGCAGAGCTCTGCTGCGTTTAACTCCAGGAGAATCTATCTTGCCTTCTGTCCTGCTCTCCCTGGGTTGTATCCACGTCACTTCATTTACCACAATTACCTTTGGCCTCATAACTTGATGTTCATTTTTAGGCAGATTTCAAAACTTTTGCCTCCATTTTCTTAATCTCAGTAGGTTTTTTATTTTTTAAAAAAGAATAAAGAACCTTTTAAAGTTCTTTCACTTCCTTCGGAACCCCAGCCCCCCTACATAAAAATACAGTCATGTTCCTCCTACAAATAAAGAGGAAAACAGCTTGATGTTCACTGTGCATGTGTCCAATGCCTGCCCCCCGCTGGACATCCCCATAACAGCATTTTATAAAGACTTGGTCATAAGAAATAAGAGAAGCTTGGCCTCTGTGCCTCTGTCACGTGTGTCCTCCAGGAGGAGGTGGAAGAGAGTGGTTCTGCATGGATTTTGCAGCCTGACTCTCCAGATTTGAATCTGCAACTCCATCTTTATTTCTTTGTGGCATCAAGCATGTTATTCGAGCTCCCTAAGCCTCTGTGAGCTCACCTGCAGGAAGGGCATTGAAGTAACACCTGCCAAGCGTGTTGTGACCAGCGTATGGGATGGCGCATCTGCGGTGGCGGGCGTATGGTGGTCGTGGTCAGTGTGTTAGGTTTCTCTCTCCCCACAGAGGACAGCAGCTTGGCGGAGGGGCACACACCCACACCTTCCCTGCCCCTCCTCTGGCCCCGCTGTCCACCGCCCACTCAGAGGAGTGGGCTCAGTCACTACCCAGCAGCATGGACAACAGTGACCTCCCCCGTCTCCCAGGAGGACAGTTCTGACGAGGCTCCTGCACTACCGCCTTAAACCTCCCTCTCCCTTCGGCCTCTTCTCTGTCCTCGTGTCTGCCACCCTCTGGGTCCTTTACGTTGGATTATTGCTGGGCCTCCAGAATGGGGACAACCACGTGACAGAGCAGCCTGAGACTGACGGTGGGCTTCTCGCCCAGCAGTGAAGTGGCTGTCCACCTGGAGAGCTCTGAACGCGCCTCACCAAACTGCATTTCACTTGATTCGGAATCTGAAAGCCGAGCAGGAAATTTGCTGAGGAGTGACAACGTGCGGGAGCACCCTCTCCATAAGTGACTCCTCATGTCAGCCTCTGCCTCCGGGGACCCTCACCTCAGACCCGAGAGAGGAGACTCTGGGCCTCAGTTTCACGTGACGGGAAATGAGGGAGCTGCATCCATTGCCATTGCCGGCTCCGGTTCACGCACACACATCTTGATTCCCAGAGTCACTTCATATACTTGGCACCCTGAGATGAGTCACAGCCGTTCTATATTCTTTCCTTTGCTCCGGTCTCCCAACAAGTGTTTTCTTAGTTAAAACTTTTGAGCATGGACGTGTTTCTCCGCTAGAGGGAGCCGGGGACAGATGCCAGGACATCTCACCGTGCTAGGAGGATGCTGTACTGAACCGGCTCTGACACTGGGCATGGCCCATGTCCCTTTGCTTCCACCATTGCAGACGTGTTTCCAGCTCTGAGAGGACCCCCACGCTCAGCCAGGCTGTGACCCCCAAGAAAACCTTTACACTCACACGCCTGGGTGTTATTTGCACAGAGTTTATGGGTGCCAAAATAAGTCATATTGTGGTGCAGTTTAAGATCAGTTAGAGGATGTTTGCTCACTGGGAACCAGCAACGCCTGGGGCCTGTGGAGACATCGGCTGTGACAGACAGAAAGCCCCCTTCACGGTGGATTCCTAGGGGCCACTAACTGCTCACCGAGGAGAACGTAAGTCAGGAACAGAGTGACGAGTTATCACGAGTCCACCCTTCCTTTCCAGACAGCCCTCCAACAGTCCTTGCTCACTTTTTACTTCCAACAGAGAATCAAATGAGGAAAATGAGGAAATCATGTGAATCCTCCCATTTGCCTGTGTGCAGTTGGCCGTTAGTCATACAGAGGCTGAAGGGGAACCTGCAGACACTCACGTTTGCAAGTTCTCTGCCTTATGACTGAAGAAAACCCTCATTCCAGGGTCTGACTGTGGCCTCTGTTCACTGGGCCTGTGTGCAGTGTCCTTGAGAAGGACAGTGGGGGATTCGAAGGAGGGGGAACAGGAGCTCACTACAGCCTCACGCCGTGCTGGTCACATGACACCCGGCTTGACTGTCTCAGAGCCATGCAGGGCACATGCCATTCTCCTCTTGCCGGTGAACACACTGTGCCCGTGGCGGGTGTGGGCAGGTGTGAACGCACCTCCCAGTTCACGGACTCACCATGGGAAATGAATTCATTTGTTACACGAGAATGGATTTAATTTGATACTAATATTTGTTAAGTAACATTAAATGGCCAAATTTATAAATGTATAAGTAGGATGAGAAAAACTATAAGTCAATTGACAGTTTAAAAAATATTTATGATGTCAAATGGCAGGTTCAGCCTTATCAATTCAGTAAAAGAAAAGCTTTCACTTTCCTGAGTTTGAAGATATAACTGACTTAGTCTAAGCTTGAGGAATGAAATCAGAGAACAGAACAAACAGAACAAAGCACCTGGATTCCTCTGCCTCTCCAGGGCACAGTGCGGTTTATGTCGACTGTGGGGTTTATGGCATCCTTTGAAAAAAGGCGCAACAGGGATTCTCATACCTATTTTGCAGATTGGGAAAACTACACCACAAACGACTAGTTAGCTACCCTGTTGAGCCACTTAGTAAATGTCAGAAGTCATATTAACCAGAGACTCAGCTTGTAGTTTCTCATTAGGCTCCTTGTTCTTATGGAAGATTCTTCAGAAAGATATTAGGTCCCCAGATGTAAAGGAACATTAATTAATCAGTTAACTCCGTCATATTTTTGAGTGTTTACCATGTACAGGAAGCAGGGGAGACCCAAGAGCATCTTGAGCCTGTGCGTGTCCTTGAGATTCTTACAAGCTAGTTGAGGGACAGGACAGACCACTCAAAAGCCAGTTTCAGTCCCTCTCGGAATTATTCTTTAACGTCACTGCAGGAGGAGCGTCTGTGAGAGCATTCAGAGGGGTCAGAAGTCACTGTGGACATGGATAGGTGTCGCGGCCAACGGTTGGAGGTAAGTTTTGTGCTGGGCTTTGGAGACTAGAGGCGGAGAGGAGGACAAAGATGGACCCGGTGAACAAAGACGCAAATGGGGGCAGGGACACAGCACGCGGGAGAACAGACTGGAAGGAATGGTCAGGGCCAGGCACAGAGGACACGAAGGCCTAGCAAGGTGGAGCCAAGGGGAACCACGGGGCATTTTCACACAGCAAAGTTCAGAGTGCAAGTGCTGTTCCAGCAAGATCAGTCTGGGCAGGGAATTAGATCAGGCAGCTAGGATGACAAAATAATTTATGTGAGATACGTAACACATACTAGTCCTGACATCATCTTTACAGTCATAAAATGCGGAAATTCAAATATGAAATAATGCAAGCTGGGTCCAGGGCGATGGCTACAAAAAGAGAGAATCAATGATGAGGAGGTCAGAGCAGCTGGGTCACCAGATCTGGTGGCTGGTTGGAGATGAGAAAAGAAGAGGGAACTCAAGACTTACCCTCATAATTTACAGGGTGTAGCCTTTGTACTCAGTTAAGCATATGCATTTATTTCCATATTTTATTTTATTTATTTTAAATTTTAAATTATATTTTATCATTAATAATGTCAGAGTAATAGAGTCTCCCCATCAGGGCTGAGAGCTCCATATGACACGACCCAAAAGATTTTTGGGACAAGTGACTTGTACTACAGCCTTTTATGGTCTCATGGTGACTTTAATGAAGCCAGACTTCCATGCAATAAACAGAGAATTGTCATTTTACTCCAGGATCGGGATGGAGGGCTGTAAAACAGAAGGCTATTTTAAATGTGCCATTAGGATACATGAACCTAAATTAAGTTTTCAGGCTTAAAACTCTCAGAAAAGTTTCGTGACTGCGTGGAACACCATATATCCTTATTTATCACTCTCAAAACTCGCCCCTATGCCATCTTGGCAGAGAATTATGGTAGAAAAATGGGGTAAGAACAGAAGAGGAAAGGATGGTGGAACGAGCAGTGTGTCCCTACGACCACTGGGAGCTGACCTGGGAACCACTCAGTGTAACGTTCACTCACTCAAGCATCCATTTCAGGAGCCCTTGCCTTGCAGGAGTTATGTTCTGTACGTAAGAGGCGATTGAATCATATGTGTGCCCTCGAGAAGCTTAGAGTCTATGGGGTGAGATAGTAAGTGGACATTTTACCTACACCTGAGAAGTCTACGAATGCTGTCTGCACACAGGCTGTGGGACTGGCGGAGAGGGAGCAGAGAGAGGCAGCTGAGACTGGGGTGGTGGGGCGGGCTAGAGGAGGAAGGGGACGGGGCCCAGGGAGCTTGGGATGGCTTCCGAGAGGAGGTGGTGCTTGAATTTCCCTCTCTGTATCCTTTCCTTCCTCACTCCCACTC
Source organism: Equus quagga (assembly GCF_021613505.1). Lineage (NCBI taxonomy): Eukaryota > Metazoa > Chordata > Mammalia > Perissodactyla > Equidae > Equus > Equus quagga. The sequence continues at coordinate 726,338 of NC_060267.1, read as the reverse complement.
CTCCTCTCTCCTCCCTGGGCAATCCAACCACAGGTGCGTCTTCTCTTACTACCTTTTACACAGATGATTCTTATAGAAGTGCCTCCAGCTGAGTCTACTCTCTGATGAAACTCTGAAGGCGTCTGTGTGGGACCCAAAGGTAGCCCCCAAGAACTGGAAAAGTAATGTCTTGGAGGCCGAAGGAAGAGAGAGTTTTGCACAGGAAGTAGGCACTAGTGCTGGATATGAAAAGAAACAGGACACGTGCTTTGGAGTTGGCGGTTAGACCACTGATAAACTTGGCAAGCACACGTGAGAGAAATGGGGAGGATGCAAGCTTGAAGAAGACCAACGAGGTAACAAATATGCTCTGCTCATTTAAGACACACCTGGGAAAGGAAAGAGAGACAAGAACCAGAGGAGGAATTGAGTCAAGGATACAAAACAGAACCTGTTTCTGTGCTGAGTAGACAGCATCAGCAAAGAGGGTACAGCTGAAAACAGAGAAGGAAAACTGATGGAGGGTTATCAGGGTGGGGAGGGAATGACCCGGAGCCCTTGTGGAGAAAATAGCTTCCTTCTGCTCTGAGGTGGGAAGGCGGTGGGAGGAGATAGATGGGGATGCAGGGAAGTCAGCAGACCAGGGCCCAGGGAACCCATTTAACACTGATTACACCCTCGCTCTGCCAGTGCCTCCATGTGGACCACGAAGATGAGCGAGACACCATCCCTGCACCCTCCCTTCTCAAACACTCGCTTCGCTGAAATGAATAAACGGATCTTTAACCTTATGCTCCTTGAAATTCCCACGTGCCCAGCAGTGGCCTTCAAGGGGCAGGATGCTGGGAATACGTCCGCCCTGGAGGACTGAGCCGCTGACCTTGCTTAGAATTGTGCTGCATGATGACAACAAAAATTAGTCTGACTTTTAGTCAGTTTTATTATCATCTTTAAACTGTCTATAGAAAATGACCCCTTACTGCCTTCATCCGAGCAGATCTTTTCCGCCCCCGTGCCCATGCCACTCCACCGACGCTCCAATGCCTGCTTCAAGGGTTTAACCCGTTCGTGTTACAGAAGAAAGCGAGGCCCAGATAGGTGAATGACTCATGGACCCACTCAATCCAGAAATGGCAGAGCTGGGTCTGGAATCCAGGCCTTGTGATGCCTCGTTAGCCTCAGAGGAGACTTCCAGCCTGTCTGCCTTTCCAGACTGCAGCCCAGACGGCAAGTTAGTGGTGTCCGAGGAAGAGAATGGTACCCAGAGACCCACTCGGATCCGTCAGGAAGCCAAGTCTTTGGGGGGAGGAGTTAGAAAGAATGACTCTACTGCTCTCATTTTCCTTCTGTTTTGGGGTCAGTGTTCTCCCTTCACAAGACTTTGGAGATCTCTACAACAGATCCCTTTCTTTTCACATCATTCATTGTTCTTTGACAATACTTTCAAACAAATTTGAAGGACCAACTTGGTCTCTGCAGTTCTTAAAGCCCCAAATTGTATTTTCTGAAAGGATGTTGTGTGTGTGCGTGTGAAGGGAAATATAATCAAAATTTACATACGTGATCTAAAAACCTAAGGCAACAAAAAGGACAGCAAAAGAAAATGGAGATATAGGAAAATAAGAGGAGGATGAACCTTGAGAACCTCTCAGTTCCCCCACTACCCTGGCATGTCATGTTGGATATAATATCAATCATATTGTAAATATAAACATGAAGCTTATTTTAAGACATACCATGGGAAAGCTTTACTTAATATAAGCTTTATAATAGCAAAGCTATAATATAAGCTATAATAAATATAAGCTTTTAATATAAGCTATAATAAAGCTTTATTCTCCTGTATGTATTTTGCATGCCCTTCTTTTCATATGTTGGATTTGCTTTAAATGGGAATGAATCAGTGTAAGCACATCACAAAGGCGTGTGAGGCAACAAAAATAACCTCGTGGGTCTTCAGTTATTTACTGTTTGTTTCTCTCAAAGGAAGCAGAGGGAAAACTTTATTAAAAAGATTATTTTGTGGCATAGACTGTTTCTACCTTACTCCAAACAATATGGTCTTGACAAACAGCCTAAGTTCATTCCCAGGCCTTCTGTCTACCGGAGTTTTGATGACAAGTAAACAAGATAGTGCTGTTAGGTCAGTGACCCTCAAAAACCACTCAATAAATGACGGTAGAAGCTGTCCGGTAGCTCAAGAAGACCTGGATTTGGGTCTACACCAGCTTAACAGAATCAGATATAACTAAAAGACTTTTGGTAACACAGCTAGACTCTTTTGGGGTCAAGAAAGACCTCCTCCTCCTGGTGTCCATTAGGTGATGAACACTTCTACGCAATCTGCCAATCCTCTCTAGGTCTGTCCTTTTCAGCTGGTGAATCCTCCAGAAACAAAAAAGCAACACATAGCGGGTACAGAAACGCGCTTACCTCTCCTGCAGTCCTATGGGCTTCATTTTGAAAGGAGAAGGGCAGACCGAGGTGGCAGCTTTGATCTCAGGAGCGTATCGGCCTTGAGGGTCCACGACCACATTCAGTACCTTCGGGGGCTGCTCATGCTGGACCATGCTGCCGACCGCCTTTGCCTCGGACTGCGCTGGTTGTAACGTGATGGGTGACAGGTGGATCTCTTGATTTTTCTCTTTATCTTGTCTCAAGGAAAGCTGACATTTTTCTTTTATTCTGTAAAGAATCTATAGAAGGAGATATAAAGGCTCCCGTCACATTTTTTCCCACTCAACAACAAAGCATCATCTCCTTCACCCCAATCTAGAAGACAAAGCAAAATAAAGGTTTGATGGTAACACCAGCAAGCAAATCCATCTGGATGGCTTCTCAGTTTTGTTGTATTGAGATTTTTCTCAAAAGGATACACTTGGCATTTCTAGTTACAGTGCACAAATGTGTTAAATCTATTTGTACAGGAATCTATTCCTCAAATATATATTCAAAAGCAATTTAGTTAATTTTATAAAGGTGCCAGGTGTCTGTCTGATCACATGTAAGCTTTTACTCAAAATGACTGAAATGGAAGCTTATAGAAGGAATAGCCACAAAATGTGGGCCTACAACATTTATAGAAACAGAGATCGCCATCGAAGACAACATGTAAGAAAGTCTTGCAAAATATTAATTAAAGGATAGTTATGCTATAACCATGATTTCCTATGTTGGCAGACATCTGCACAGTCATACATCACCTTGAGCGTCTGGTAAATACTTGAAAACCTTACATCTAGGGAATCTATCGAAGAATCATTTGGACAATGAGAATTTTCTTTCTTAGCCTTTCCCTTTTTAAGTTTTAATGCATGTAGAGAAAATCAAAAGTATCACTTTCCTTCCTTCTCAGAGTTCTTTCTGGAATGGCTAATTCAATTTAGAAATGGTAGGACCTTCACCTAACTTTTAAAAGAACTGGAGACTTTGCTGGAACACTCCAATGGACCAGACTGTGAGGGGAGCAAAGCTCGTCTTTCCTGTCCTCAGGCTTCCCTTCTTATGGCCTCCTTTTTTTCCTTTGCTCTCTTAAACATTTATTTATTATTTTTTAAAGTTCATTTTATTTTTCCCAGTTTTATTGAGATATAACTGACACACAGCACTATATAAGTTTAAGGCGCACAATGTGAGGATTGGATATGTTTTCTCTTCTCTTGATGCTGACTCTTCTCCTCCGATTCCTGCAGAAACTGGATGCCCTCGTGTTTCTTCAAGTCCGTCTCCAGGAAGGGACCGGATAAGTTACTTCGAGTGCAGAGCTCACTTGGCCCGTTATCTGCAGTTACAGCAGTGGTGGCGTCTACGTCTCACAGAGACTCAGCCAGGGGGCTCCCCCGTCTGACTTCTGGAGTCTGGTAGCTGAATGAGAGTGATCTTGGATCTTTTCAATCACATTTACTGTAACCAGTCATGAGGCTAATCCTTCCTTTCCTTTTTTTTTAAATTCCCTTCAATTCTAGTAAGCTCTATATTTGAAATCTACTGGAAAGATAGAAAGTCTAAATAAATTTTTTTCTTATTAAAGGATGACTAAAGAGAAAAGAAAATTAGAAAAGAATTCACCTGAAATTGTGAAGGAAATAAGTACCTGCGATAATCTATTTCAGGAAAAATTTAGAAAATATTTGTCCAGTATTCTGAAAATATGTTGGTTAAAAAAAAGTCTGTTTAGGGGCTGGCCCGATGGCGCAGCGGTTAAGTTCGCACGTTCTGTTTCTTGGCGGCCCAAGGTTTGCCGGTTTGGATCCTGGGTGCAGACATGGCACCGCTCGGCACGCCATGCTGCGGTAGGCGTCCCACATATAACGTAGAGGAAGATGGGCATGGATGTTAGCTCAGGGCCAGTCTTCTTCAGGAAAAAGAGGAGGACTGGCAGTAGTTAGCTCAGGGCTAATGTTCCTCCAAAAAAAAAAAAAGTCTGTTTAATAAAATAAGATTATAACAAAGAATCAGGATGAAATAAAAATGCAACAATCTAAGATGAAAAGGTATCAGGCTGAGATTATAAAGAAAAGAATTCAAAGAACTGAAAACTCAGTGGCAGTGTGTACGTCTTTGCAAGCAATAAAGAACAGAACTGACAATGCAGGATACATAATTGTTGTACAGATGGTGAAGTTGGGAGACTCCTGGAGTGTAGGGCAAAAAATAAAGAAGTGAAGATGAAAACAGGAGAAAAGATAGGATATGGAAGTCAGAGAAGTCACTGTAAATGATAAACCAGGATAAACGAAGAGAAGTGAGCCAGTCACAACTACTTCTTGTTGAGTGCCCACTCGGGCGTCCTGAGAGGCAGGGAGTAGCTGCTATGAACAGAACGGACCACCCTGTTCCTAGGAATTCAGGGGTGTGGAAAGGGGAAAGTTCCTGGTTTAAGAAAAATGTACGTCAATTGAAAGAAGAGTAAATGTGAGAAGAAAATGGAGCGATTTTCATGGCTCGGGGGAAAAAACGCCTATTACAGAGGATGCATGAATCCCACAACTAGACAAATTGATGATCGTGTGTATGAAGCCAACAGAAAGAATTTCTCAAGTTCATAAGGGCACTTCCTGCAAAAAGCTTACTCAAATTTTTGAGTAAAAAGATGACTGAAAATTAAGAACTGAAGAACTAGAAACTGTGATATAAAAGGGAAGTTTGGGGTTACTTAAACACAGAGTGAAAACTAAATTTAGTGATGTCTCAGGTCCAACATCCCAGCTGCCGTCTCAGCCCAACAAGAAAGAAGTCTGGGAGGGCAGCAGGGTAAAAGGAGGGGTGAATGTCTGCTTGGTGAGTTTTTGATGAGGGATATGGCAGGGACCGGAGTTGGAATGGTCCCTAGAGGTCTTCTGACCTAAATACACATTAAAGAAATTGCGGTCCAGCTAACGACCGCAGGGCGCCCAGAGTCAGCAACTCGCCATGGCAGCGCCGAGGCTGACCCGGTTCTGACCTGCGGGTCTGTTCACCTCCCGGCCCTGAGGTTGTGTCCACTGCTCCCCTGTCACCGTCCTAGAGACGGACTCTGGAATGGCACCTGCAGCAGAGGCAAATCCCACCGATGGGTTTCAGCACCCCTGGATCTGAGAGCCCATCCTCGCGGACTGAAAGCTCTCTGTGAGGAAAAGGGCTGTGTGAGTATGAGGTACGACCAGAGACACCTGCTGCCCCTTGAACCGCCGGGAAATTAAAGAGAGTCCTTGTCTTTTCTGGTTATAACCCAGAAACCTTTATGCCAGTGGTATTTGTTGACTCTGGCAGGGTAAAGCTCCATCTTAAATTATTGAACACGGTGTGTTCTAATTATTCTAACTGGTGACAAATATTACAGCACAAGAAGAAGAAGCTGCCTGACACTGAGAAGTCGTCTGACCCTTATTTTAATTGCTTTCCCCCGCACTGAGGGTGAACACCCTCGCCCTGTCACAGGGCCTGAGGATGGGGAGGTTTTTAACTTACTGCTTCTCGTCAAAACCCACACGGGAACAATACCAGTCAGATGACACGTGTATGTTGAGCTGAATACATAATTACCAAAGGATGAGGTGAGAGAATTTAAGGTGAGATAGCTTTTTATTTTTTAATTGCAAGCGAGTGATTTTCCTGAGTGAGAAAAGAGAAAAATACATCTGTACTTTTACAGACATACATTTAACAGAAGATCATGTAGGTACTGTATATTCTAGGTTCCTCACACCTAAATATAATACATATCTCGGAACCCTTGCCTGTCTGGTCGCCTCCGGGTGCTGGAGAAGCATATTTCAAAATGAAAATGAGAAAGCCAAGAAGGTGCTGCCTTCCCGACAGTTCTCAACAGGACACCTTTATGGTTTTATTTGTGTAAAACTAGCTCTGGTCCAAAGTCCTTCTTTGCCATCCCCGAGCTGACGTTCCTGACGAGGAACCTTTGCCTCACATTCTCCAGCCCCCTGTTGACGGCAGCCCTGGTTACAGGTCAGCTTCTTGATCCGCCTCTGCAGTGTGTGTGCAAGCTGATTCTAAGCTTTAATCAGGGAAAAGCAGAACATGTAGAACGGATCGCACGTGTAAGACACTGTTCCAAACACTCAGGAGAGAGATTGGGCCATCTGACAAGACGTGGAAAGAACTGAAGGGGTCACTGGTGGGCAAGAGGGCGGCTGCTGTGGACACAATCGGTAGGCAGGAGTTCTCTCCCTCGGGATGCTGCTAAACACCCCATAATGCACAAGACGGGCCTTCTCCTCCCAGTAGAACTATCCAGCCCCAAATGTCAACAGTGCTGCTATTGAGAAACTGGTATGAGGGATCTTAAAAATCCTCTATAATCTCCTCGTTTCACATTTAATCCCAGAGTGGTTGCATGCTCTGTGGAAAGCTGGAAATAAAGTCTAGAATCCAGGTTCTGACTCACACCTGTGATCACCCCCCTCCACTCTTCCCTCTACATCCCACACCCTCTTCCCAAAGTCTCTGGAAAAGGGCGTCAGAGACTTTTCTCTGCACTGATCGAGATCTGGAATCGAGCATATGCACATTTCTCCACGGGAATGCACATTGTTTCAAAGCTCACCCTGAAAGCTTACCACAGCAATGGCTAGTCAATATTCCTGACTTTCCATTTAAGAGCTTGACTCTTGGGGTGCAATGAAGTCACCTGATGGTTTGAAAAGGAAAAGAGAGAGCAGCACTGAATGAGAGAGCTGTAAAAGTCAAACTACAGCAAGAGGAAAGAAGAATGGCAGGGAGAAGGGAACCAGAGGAATAGGGAAGTGCGAGGACGCTGGAAAAATCCCATAAGCTCCCTTGCAGCTTATAGTTTTCATTAAAAAAAATCTCGTAAGTAGGTAACACCAAAAACCATATGTTTGGATTAAAATACTTTCAGATTTTAAAAAGATGTCACCAACTGACAGTCCATACACTCCTTCACAGGTAGTCTGAAAGAGTTCATCCATTCATTCCTTTCAGTTGAGTAAACGTGAATCAATTGCTACTGCATTCCAGAAACAGCACACCACCCGGCTTCTGGGAACTCGCAGGCTTCCAGAAGAGACAGGCGTGTGTAAATTGTGACCAGCACAGGAAACTGCGTGCAAAACAGAGGTGGCTGCACAGCAGGTGTGGCATGGCGCCCCTTTATCAGCTCTGCCTGGGTGGTGTCTCTGGGTTATACGTGCATTCTCATCTGTTACTGGACTCCTTTGTGGCCAGGAATAGACGTGCACGAGATAGAGCGATAGGACCTAAAGGAGCCGGAGTTTAACTCCTCTTCACGCGGAATCACGGCAAACAGCCCGGACTTCAATCCAGACAGACTTGGGTTTGAATTTCATCCGCTCCTCTCAGACACCAGCCCCCACAACATACCCTCCCACTGCGTGTTCCTGGTCAAATCACTTATCTTCTCTGAATGTTGGTTTCCTCATCCTAAAATTAGGAAGCTGAAACACATGAAGTGTTCATGCCTAGAGCCTATAGTTAGTGATACTGTACTGTTTACTTAAAAATTTGCTAAGAGAGTAGATCTTATGCTATGTTCTTATCACAACACAAAATACTAATAATAAAGGGGGCGAGAGGAAACTTCTGGAGGTGACAGATAAGTTTATGGCATAGATTGTGGTGACGGCTCCCCAGGTGTATCTTATCTCCAGAGTCATCAAGTGGTATACATTAAATGTGCACAGTTTTTGTATGTCAATAATGTGGTTTAAAAAATATATTGTGTTTAGTATCAGGCAGTAAATTTAGTACCAGTAAGTGTGCATAACTGGAAGAAACTATTATTGTTAATATTATTATTTGATTATTATTTAGAGAGTTGTATCCTTAGCTGAATGGTTTTTACCAAAACAGAAAAAAATTGAAAATTAGTTTGAGACACATGCCTACTTTGGAACATGGTTCTGTAACCAGATCATGCCAGCTTAGGATCTAGTCCTGGTTCCCTCAAACCCTAGGGATTACACGTAACAAACCAGAACAGTGTGCTGTGTCCGTCCACCTCAACGCGCATGTACTGCTCGGGCTGCGGCAGGTGGTCTGATCCAGGATCTCCTGCCTCAGCCACCAAGACCATCACTAGAGAAACTGCCTGACACATGGATGGCTCTCCTGCGAGTCCAACACGCCAGAGCTTTACTGACCCAAACAGCTGTTTTCATGTGTTTTCTAAAATCGTTTTCCAGAAGCAATCTGGCTTGTAGACATCTCCACTGACATTTCATAAATACCTTTGCGCTTGTTAATAAACCTCTAAGCACATTTGAAGATCTGATTGAGATGATAAATGCTCTTCTTTCTATTATTTATTCAAGTTTAAGAATAATTCTTCTTAGTAATAAATTTCCTCCACCTAAAACAGACTGAATGGATTAGAAATTGCCCACACATTTTTTTCTTGGAAAATTGTATTTATCTATTTGTCACTCTACCCACTCTACATTCACATTTGAGAGGTGCTAAATAAGTCTCACTTTTGAAAATGTCATGCATGTCTAATTTTATGCCTGGCAACATAATTTTTTTTATTTTATGGAAAGTAAACAATATGCCACATTTCAAAAATTTTGCCAAGCCTTATGTTATTGTTATATAGCACACTTAGTCCACCATTACAGCAATTTACCAATATAAATGCATAATAAAGCCACACGCTTTTCATTTCTATGGTATGTAGGGAGGCTGGATGCAAATAACAGTTATTTGATCTTTCATAAATATAATTAATACCATAGGGAAAATTCTGAGTTATATCTTTCCTTTACCATGGAATCAACAAAATTATGGGAAACAGAATCAGAATATACATGTTTGAGAATCACAGACGTGGTAGTGTCACTATTCCTGAGAGACTCAAGTAAGAAACCTGCTTTAAATCAAGATCATTATCAAAAACATTGGGGTGTTTACAGTAGGAGCCCATTTTAGAGAGTCACGTTTGACTCGCCCCGACTGTGAACTGCTGACCTGTCAGGGCTAAGTTGCACCAGATAAACTTAAATTCACCTGAGTCTTGTCTATTAGGTAGCATTTATTTTTCTATCAATATTAACTCCTTTCTACGTACTGCTGGTTCCTCTCTTACTTTTTTAAGTGACTCTTTCATATTAAAATTTAAGATAAGCTTTGAAATATGTCCTTCTATTTCTTTCTTTTATTTATTCAAGAACTATTGGAATACAAATCAGAAGTGTTGCCTCTCCCTCCTCCCCACGTCCAGGAGTTGGGGGCCCCATCCCCAGGCCACATAACCTAGGAGTCAGCCTTGATTTCTTTGTCTCCTTCTCCCTGAGAATCAGTGCTCAGCAAGGCCCGTGAGTTCCGCCTATGGAACTCTTCCCTTCTCTCCCCACCGACTCAGGGCCACCGCATCTTTCTCCTCGGCTTACAGAGCAGCCTCCAGCAGAGTCCTCTGCTCTCACACTCGCCTCGTGCTCCGCCCCACCCACTCTCCACTATCTCGCACACCCCAGGTCACAGCACAGCTCTGCCCCACTCGGCTCCCACCGCTTCCTGAACCCACAAAGGCTCAGCTCATTCCCTCCCCAGCTGTTCCGCTGCCCCATCCTCTGCCTGGGGGCCCTTCCCCCTGTCTTCATGGGTCTCAGATTGCTCTGCTCCACCCACTCATCAGTATGTTATCTCTTCGTGGCACTTATTTGAACTTTTAAAAAAATTAATAGACTCTATTTTTTAAGAGCAGTTTTAGGTTCATAGAAAAACTGAGCAGAGAATACAGTGGTGCATGCCTCCTCCCGCTCCTCCCCAGACGATACAGTGTCATTCTGCCCCCAAAATCTGCCGGGCTCGCCTACTCATCCCCCCAGCCCCCAGCCTCTGGCAACACTGACCTCTTCAGTGTCTTGGTAGTTTTGCCTTTTCCTGAATGGCATACTCTTGGAACCATACAGCATATTCACGATTTGATTGTAAAACATTAACATATTTATTGCCTGTGTCCCCTCTAGAAGGCAGACTCCTGAGAGCAGGAGCTTATCCTCTCGGTCTCTCCTTCGCCCTCAGCACAACGACAGACCCACCATGATCCTCAGCAGCAACCCGTGGACTGAATGAATGGATGAGGCGACCCACCAGCCCAGGAGACGGAACTCACCTAAGCTTTGGAAACATTCCCTTCTCAGCTTGTTCTAGTAACTTTGGAGAAAACTCATCTCGGTTTCTGACTTTCACCTTGCTGCTTTGCAAATACTGGGAAAGGAGGAGCTGTCCCACCCCCGAGTGGCTGAGGGTGTGGCCCCCACGGCCCTGCGTGGGACAGTGTGTCCTGCAGGGTTTATCTGGAGCGCATCCCCACGGGAAGGCTGGCTCGGCCCTGCCTCCCTCTGCCCTCTGCTCACAGCCGCGCGGGGGCGGCGTCCCACGTTCCTCCGTCCTCACCCTCGCTCTTCTGAATCTTACCATCTACCCCTGCACAACCTCCGTTCTCATCGCTCTCTGCCTCTACATTCTCCTTCCTTGCCTCTGTTTTCACCTGTGAAGAGAAAAACACCCTCACTGTGACGGATGAGACAGAGAACGGCATCGAGATTCCCTGAATTAAGGAAAAGAAGAACCACGTAGTCTGAAGTGCCATTAACCAGAACAAGGGCCACGTCCCAAAGCACTGAGACAGCCCAGATGTCTCTGCCACAGTTTCCATAGAACCTTCAACTTTCTCTCGCTGAAATCATTTTTTCTGAATCTCCACCATTCAGTATATAACAATCCATTTTCTTACTCAGTTCTCAAGTGATCCTTTTGTTTATTGTGTCACAATTTTTAGAAATCTTCTTTCTCAATGCTTGGGCCATAGGAGGCACCTCTGAATTCACGATGATGGGAGCTGGCCACCACCGATGCCCAGACTCGGGGAAATGTGCCATCCTCACCCTCCTAACGGCCTTCATTGTCTCACATCCTTCAAGTTTACACCTACCCAGCCTGTCTTTCCAAACTGAGCCCTGCTCTCTCTAACAGAAGCCCCTTCCCAGCAGGGGGAGCACAAAGGAGCAAAATCCAGACAGACACCATTGCTGACAGTGGAAGGAAGTAACACGATGTATTTTGGGGGGCTATGTAAAAACTAAGGAAGGAAAGTTTCTAAAAATGTGCAAAATTAAAAAGAACATCGTAAACAAGAAAAAATATTAAAACCCATTTGTAAAGTTCAAATATTTTAGGTCACATCACAGAATTTTCAAGAGAACAGGAAAATTCTATCATTTTGTTTGAAAGGTAGCTCATTTGACACCAGGTAGCATTGCCTACTTTAGTGGGTTTTATGTTTGTTTTGGGTTTTATTTTTTAAAATTAGAAATATACGTTGAAAGGCTACACATTTCTAATTTGTAATTTTCAGAGCTTTGCAGAGAGTGGATGCTTTTATATTATTCATTCACCTAAAAATCAGCTGGTAGGGGATTGTTCAGCCTTCGAGTCTGTAATCATCTCCTTTTCATGCCTGGAATTTCATAGAATGCTTTCAAGCTCTTTAAAAATAAGGAAATCAAACCCTTCTAAGTAGTAAGCTTCCCCTAAGACCTATTGCTTTTCAAATTTTTTCCCGAGTTCCCAAAGATATAAAAGAAGACACAGAGTAAGCCCAAGGTGTGCCGTGGGACTTGCGTGACTTCGAGGCCTTCAGTGACTTTCCTCCTCAGGGCTGATAAGTCACTAAAAGCCTCGGCCCCTCACAGCTCGTCCTGCAGCCCAGAGTCCACAGCTCTGCAGGTTTTCCTCCAGCTGTGTCTCTGCTGTCAGATACGAAACATTCCCCATCCAACAGGATCAGAGTCCCCAGTCTTTTCGGCGTTCATTCGAATGGCAATGCATCAAATAACATTAAGCAGTGGGCTCGGCAGAGGAAAATATAGAAAGAAGCACACTTACCATCAAACACGTTACTATAATAACAAAGATGCTGAGAAAAATGACAACAGCATAAAATCCTTCTCTGCTCCAGATTTTGTCCGCTTCATGCTGCCCTTGTAAAACATTTTTCTTTAAAAGCAAAACAGAAAGTCCGATGTTAAAGGAGAGCTCGAGGATGCTGGCGTTCTTATCAGACTCTAAGCATACTTCTAGCTTTCTCCATTCAGTGGAGTAGAACACACCTACAGCCCCCACTGCGAGCTGCTCTCAGCCGATCCCGACGAGGCAGTGCCGTCCCCACACGAGACACTGATCTCCTGTCAGAAGCAAGCTCGCCCCTCACCGCCTCTTGGAAATTCCCCCAACACAGGTGAGAGAGTGCTCTTTCCGTGCTGAGGAACCTGCTCTGGAGCGCTCCTCACCCGTGTTCCGCCCCTCCCACCGCACAACACCCTGCTTTACGAGAAAGATTCAGCTCTGAACTTTCCAGTAAAAGTGAAACAGGTGCAAAGAGAATCTCATGGGGCATTCATGAGCAGAGCAACAATGTCGGGGTCATTTCCTGCTTTTTCTTTTATCAAATCATTTTTTTTAAATGCAGTCTACTTTGTCAAAATCTGATTAAAGTACCACCTCACCTACATTGTTAGGATATTATATTTTATTTAAAGCAGCAGGGAACACCAAAAAATCCAAGATTACTGGTAATAAAAGGTAAAATAAATAGTTTTACCTATATTTATTTACTTTTTGCTTGCTTCTTTGGGGTGGAAGCTGGAGAAGAAGCAGGAATAACATGTGAATGGGTGTCTTGGTTTTATTTCACCCATTTGTTTTCTTTTCACCTATTCTTTAAAAAAAGCACATCCACTAAATCACTTCTTAGAATGCAGTTAAGTTTTATAATTCAGTGAAATTTATAGATTTATAGTTAAAGAAACTTTAGCTTGAAACCAAAGGGTCTACAGTTAGGAAAGGCATATAGGCTAAGAAACGCTTCTAGACGTCTAGAATTCCCTGTGGCTGGAGTCGGCCTCTTCCCGGTGAGAGCCCTTGCTTGTCCCTGGATGTGGTCTCCAAGGATTAAGAAACCCTTGAGCAACAAGATACGGAACGGTGAAAGGCCACACCGAGATCGAGAGGCCACGGGCACTCCAGGCGGGTGAGTTAGTTCCAGCTTAACGTGAGCGCTGGAGTGACTTCAGCCTCCACCACGAGGGACACAAGAACCACCCACCTCATCCTAGTTAACCCACGGAATCAAGAGAAATAAACAGTAGTTGTCTCAAAAAAAAAAGAAAAAAGCCTTGAAAAAAACCTGTCCGTGTAGGTGTCTGAACTTTGAAGTCATTGCTAACCAGTTTTCAAGACTCTTAAAAAAAAAATAAAACACATTCAACATTTGTAAAGTGGACAAAAAGAAATATTTGCCTTGAAAAATATTTTATGAAAACTTTGATCCTGGAACTCAAGCGAGTTTGGTGGGGAGTTGAGAGAGATGGGACAGAAAGGGCCTCTGAGTTCAACTGTGATTGCAAGACCGCTGGAGGAGATGCCTCTTGCTTGGAGCAATTGAGTTTCCATTTCTTTCGCCTGGAAAACACTGATGTGCTCACTATAACATCTTGCCTACTTTCTAAGACATGGACAAACTCATAGATGCCAGAAATGATTTCTGTATGTTTTAAAAATATGGAAGTGGTAACTTGATGGAGAATCCGAAAGTACTTGCTTGACGAAATGATTAGAAACCACGTGTCCTGCTGGAAAGGAAATCTTGGGTTCAAGTGACAACCTGCCTTTTACTCTTTGACCTCAGCCAGATCATATTTTCTTCCAATGTCTCTATAAACAGAGCTGGAAACTCATAGAAAAGAAAACTCTTGTAGAAATCAGGCATAAATATGGAAATGAATTTTTGCAGGCAACTAAATAACACCTCTTGCTTGCTGTAAAAGAAAACTAGTTAAGCCTTCAAGTAGGCAGCATAAACGTGTCAGATTTAAGGATGAGGATCTGAGCTCCAGTTTGTGTAAAATTTGGATAAAAAGGGGTGTTTAGGCGGGCGGGAAGAGATTTTGTGTTCCTAACCCGATTTGGTTCAATTCTTTCTTCCTGCTACAGCTCCACACCCCTGGGACGTCATCATGCTCCTTTCTTTTAAGACAAATCTGTTTTCTGTTTTATTTTCTCTTTTAACCAAAGCAGTGGCGATGGAAGAATTAACCTCCCACCCCCACCCCCAACCCCCATTAGAAAGACACTTGTTTTGAACTCCTAGAACTTAGTCACCGCACCTTCCTGGTAAACAGATTTCCTTCTGAGTCATGCTATTCCTGCTGAGCACCACTATATTTGTTCAGAGATCTAAGCAACTTGATAAGGGCCAGGTAATAAATGGGAAAGTCTGTAGTTAAGATCCCACAAGTCAAAAGATTTTAATTCACAGGACTCTCCAGTCTAACCTTTGCCTAAGGTCAACATGATATCTTTAATATTTTATCTGGGTGCCCAGGGTCCTGTAATCCGAGTCACGCCCATGCCACCCTGTCACCTTGACGCCTTATTCATAGCTACATCACTTTGTCCTGTAACTTTTTTGTGAAAGAAACTGCTGGGTTTCGTTTTGTTTTATTATTTAAAATTTGGGCAGTTTCTTGTATCAATAACAATGGCTTTTCTATATCCTGTTTAATAATTTGATGCACTATGACTTTCTCGGTTTTTTTAAACCAATTGTTATCCCAAATGGTAGGAATGATCCCGAGGGCTGGGAGAGACAGTGCAGAGGCTCAGGAGACACATGGCTCCAGGAAAGCTGGAGCCCACAGGACGGGGTGATATGGAAACGTCATAAATTATCTGGGTAGCTGACTGACGTAGGCAGATGAGCGGGGTGTGTCCACAACAGGATGGTTTTGTTAGATAAATGCCAAACTTCCGCTGTGTTATGCACACGGTGCACAGTTTGGTCTGGATGATCTGACACACTGATATTGACTGCATTCCCTCTTGGCCGTGCACGGCCAGGACCATGATTCTTTGGACTGCTGGCTAATGATCCTGGTTTGAAGGAACAGTCATCGAACTCATGGATTACGGTTTGTATTTATTTGGCCTGGCTGTTTTCTCTTTGTGGCTATTCCATGAAAGTATCAGTCAATATATTGGCCTGTTCTTTAAAGAAAGTAACTTCCTCCTTTGAAATCTAAGACCTGTGAAACTGGAGTAATTTGCAATTGAACAACAACTACAAAATCCTAAATCATTTTTTCAATATCAGTGCAGAACCTGTTTCAATACATACTTAATTAACTTTGTAAAAACATTTAAAAATAGAAACTGAAATAATAAACTTAATTTTTTTTCCCTGAGATTTGACTTATTAGGCCTGAGGACATCTAGTTTTATCTTTATGAGCATCTTATAATAAAACATCATTTGAGTGCCTACAATGTTCTAGGTACCACATAAAAATACATAAAAGAAATAATGTCTTTTTCTCCCAAGAAACTTAGATTTGAAATGAAAACAGATGAATAAATGAAAGCAATTCTCTCTTTGGCATTTTTCTTAGCTTCCCAAGAGTCATTGCGATTAAAAAGAAATCAAGCAAATAAAGAAACAGCAACAACAAAAACACATCTTTCCCTGAAAGTAATTAAAGTAAGTCCAGAAACAGATGCTCTGAGACGTCATCCTCGATGTTCTGTAATTCATGCAAAGGGCGAAACCCCAAAACACCAATATTCCTTTTTCTTGTTAATAAATATGTTCCCATAGCAGAGCTATAATTAGGTGATAAAAATGTGAGAGAATGGGTTGGGACATAAGCTGTTATCACATATTAGCCACAAAGATGAATAAAGAAGTGGGAGACGCACAGAACACCCTCACCGGCAGGAACGACTCTCAGCAAATAAGGGCCCGTGGGCCGCGCGTGTCTGAGCCCCGCGAGCGGCGCCCTGCCAGCTGCTCTCCGCGTCTGCTCTTGGAGCTCAGGCCAGAGGGTCCTGCTGGCCATCCCAGAGCTTCCTGGACAGAGGCTCCAAGGACATATCTGTTGCTGAGGAAACGCTCCTCATATTCAACTAAAATACTTCCCAGTTTCCTGTAATGTAAGTTTTCCTAGATTCTAGATTCCCACGATTTCATTTTAAAAGTCACATTTTGACCATCAGCTACACTCTGACTATTCAAGTGCGTCCAGACCTGGGTCCACTGTGGGTTGGTGGCTCTGTGACAGGCAGTCAGGCTGAGGGCCTCACCCCTGCCGGCCTGGATGTGTCAGAGGACCCCGAATACTTCATTTTACCTAGTTTTTTCAACTAGGTTTTTTGGGTGGTGAGCTTCTTGTGGTGCTCAAATCTGGATGGCTCACTGAGCCGCCATATTCCTAAAGCCTTCACAATGGCATTTAAACTCAGAATAAAGCCACACAGAGGAATGCTCACATTGCTCCCTGAAAGCTTGTGGGAAGCAGAATAAATTAATCCAATGGTCTTTTTAAATTTTAAAGAAGAATTGCTGTGGGCAAGACGTGTGCAAGTCAGTCTGTGAAGGGCCTGGACCATGGCAATGGGGTTTGGTTTGATGGATCAAAGAGACCCTTCAGAGTCACGTGCAGGTCGGGCTGGGCAGGCGTCAGGGAGCTGAGGCTCAGGATGACCCCGTCGCTGGCCGCCCTGAAGCGGGAGGTGGCCCCTCATCCTCACAGCTCCTGTAGTGCTACTGGTAACGTTATCACAGCCCCACATTGTCCTTATCTGCTTGTATCTTATTTGCCCTATTAGAACACAGAGAGTGTCGCTCAACAATTATAAAGCCCAGCGCACAATGGACTGCGCACCAGATTAAGAAATCCAGGCTTGCTTCTGCCCCATTTAGGAAGCCCAAGAAGCAGCACGACATTGGGAGGGCGCACCCAGGTTTGCTTGTAGAACGATTGCACGTGCGTGTGTGTGCGTGAGTGCACGCTCACGTGTGGGGGCAGAGGGCAGGGAGGGAGCGGAACCAAGTGCAGGAGACTGGCTGGAGGCTGCTGTCACAGTCACGGTTCAATGATGAAACGCGTTTTCATTCTGCTGATCCATCCTGCCCTCCAACAATGTTCGTTCGGTGCTCACTCTACGGAGGATTTCCACATAGGTTTTTTTTTTTTAAATTAATTAATTAATTATTTGGAGGAAGATTAGCCCTGAGCTAACATCCACCGCCAATCCTCCTCTTTTTGCTGAGCTGACATCCGTGCCCATCTTCCTCTACTTTATACATGGGACGCCTACCGCATCATGGCTCATCAAGGGAGCACCCACGCGGGAGCTGAATCAGCAAACCTGGGCCACCAAAGCAGAGCAGGTGAACTTAACCGCTGTGCCACCGGGCCGGCCCCACACGTGTATTTTCAAAATTTAATTGACGTTTCAAGTCTATAAGATAAGGATTGTACCCACTTTGGATATGAAGAAACTGAGGCTCGGAGAGGCTGAAACTATACAAAGACAGACTTAATCTCCGAGATTGAATGACCTGCCGAGGTCACATCTCACGTGCTGGACGAGGGACCAGCCTCAGTCCTGCACCAAAGCTGTTTACACCACAGCCAGAGATCCACTGAAACGAGAGGCTGTGTGCCCTACTCAAAGGGGAACAGGCAGGAAGTGAGCCTCCAGGCTCTAGATGCTGCTTTACATGTCACCTGCGATGTCACCTGGACGAAGCCGCTCAGCTTCTACGGGCCTTCCTTTCTGTATCTGTAAATGCTCACGGATGTTCCCTCGAGGTCTGATTCTCTGATTCTGTGGTTCTAATCACACACGTTTAGGATGACGATCACTCTAGCGAGTTCGGTAGAGTGGGACGCAGGAGGAGAAGTAAAAAGGACCGAGTTCACTCAGGAGTGAGGATGGTGGAAGGGGTGTGGACATTTTAAAAGTGCCAAATTTAGAAAACACTATGAAGAAAATATCCATAGTTCTTAAACTGGGCTCCTCAGCAAAAGAAAAATCACATTTCCAATTAATTCCAAGGTTGTGGAAAAAGGTGACTCCCTGAGACCATCTGACAGGGAAGTGGAGGGACAGCTGTGGAGGAAGGAAGATCCAGGCAGTTCCGACACTGCAGCGTCAGGTATTCGTCTGACAACATATCAAACGGCCTTTCTTCTAGACAACTCAGTGGAGAAGTCGGGTAGAGCACAAGGCCATAAAGATTCAGAGAGGACGGGTCAAAAAGAGAACCTTCGTGAAAATGAATTTCCTTAAGAATAAACACATGCGGTGTGAGGATCAGAGAATTCTGACCCTGCGGGAGATTTTTATTCTCAAATAACATAATAAACAGCTTTCATCTCCAGGCCTCGTGGGACTGGGTCCCCACGTCACGCTGTTAACATGCTGACACATTTTTTAACAAAATATTCCAGGCAACCACATACCTCAGGCGAGACTTCTGTGATCCCAAACTGAGATAAACTTTGATGCAAAACGTTGATATTAAGTGAGCGCAGCACTTCCTCAGACGGCAAAGCATCGGAAATTCCTGCCTTCCGGTTCATGGGAGACACAAACAGTTCAATGGTGTTCTTCTTTTCCTAGAAAAAGAGGATTAGTTGTATGTGTTATAGACATTTTAAACAACGTTGGGAAATATCTTCACTTTTCCTCTAGAAACGTTGAAGAAAGTCAGAATCCTAAAAGGCATCTGGCAGATCAGTTATTACCCGTTCTCTGGGACACTTGACATCACAGCCCAAAGCCAAAATCTTCCACCGGCCGTCTTTCAACTAGTCTACACCTCGAGATTTCAATTTTATATTTCATTTGATGCTGGTTTATTTTCCATTTCATACTGTAATTTTCAAAATATATTGTTCAGATGCTCCCTCAGATGTCACACTTTCAACTCTACCCTCGGGTGGAAACGCACGTGTCGCGCAGGAAAATCACGACAGCTTCCTAGCAGTGTGACCTCGCCAGCTGAGACGGAGAAGGGGGATTTCTACCGTAAGTGGCTAACACGCCACGTACACACACAACAAACCCCACACGAAGAGGACATGCCATTGACAGTCTCCTTGCAACTCGCACGACGCGCTTAGAGAAGGGCATTGTTAGCTTTTCTTTTGGTACATGGAGTTCTCTCCTGCTGGAAAATCTTCTTTTAATGCAATTCACCCAGAAGGTCAGCCAGGTATAAAGTGGGATACCAACACACGCCTAGCAATCCAGACAAAACGGTTCCGGGTTTCAGGGAACAACGGACGAGGACTAAGTACGGCACAATGCTGACATGAAACACGCTTACCACCAATAACAGCAACGCGGGAACGGAGCCCCGTGTCCTGCCCCACACGCTCCTACACACCCTAAACCCGTCAGCCGACTCAATGCCCCGCACGCCTCCGGGGCTCGGGCCTCAGATGCATCTCCACTTTGCAAACGAAAAAACGTAAACAGTTTCCTAAGGCTGCACAGCCAGCCCACGGCCAAGCTGGGGGTGGGGTGCGGTCTGCCTGTCTGTCTGTCTGTCTCCAAGCACGTGCTGTGCCGCCTCAGGCATCCTAACTCTCCTGATTATTACACCCTTTCCTGGACCCAGACGTGCGGAAATGCCCCCAACTTCTGCCGGGTGTGGAAACCCCTCTTTCTTCTCTGCAAACAGCCGTTATGTCACTAAACCTACACGCACGAAGGTTTGTTGAGGACTCCAAGCATGTGTAAAGGACCTCGATCCAGACACCGCTCTCCCCTGTCCTCTGCCTGGAGCAGCGTGTGCCTGATGGAAAGTCTGTTTCACTCTTTCAGGACCTCGGGGAATGCTCTATTTTCTCCTTCGTGCGACTGAGCTAACAGCTTTGTTTTTTTAAGCTCATTTAGTCCCAGAAATAGTTGACTCACAGAATAAAAGTTATGATGGGGACTGAAACAACTCACCTTCCACACAGAAAAGAAAGAAACACTGTAAACCAAAAGGAGAAGTGAATTCTCCCCACAGCTGGACCTGCAGACGCTGAGGCGATGGCTGCGGAGCTCAAGCAGGAGCGCAGGACGTGAGGAGTGAGGACCCACAGGCCCTGCCTGAGTGCCCAGGGCACGGGACGTTAAGGACAATTTATGACCGTGAGCTGATGCCACAGTCTCGTTTCACAGGCATCTCAGGTGACTCACTTTTCACAGAGAGAAAACCATGTTATTCGAATCTGCCTGGGTGCCTTCACCCAACCCGCCTCCGAGTGCAGGGGGAACACACGGGGATGACATCAAGGTTCCCAGACACCAAGGGGCGGGGAAGAAAGGGTGTGGTCACTGAGAGAGGGTCTCGGGGGCCCTCTGGGCTCACCTCACCCCGACCCCTAACACCAGGACTGTCTAGTCTTCACTCCGTTTGGGCTGCTGTCCTCAAGCCCTGGTTCTTCTTTATTCAAAACCCTCCGCCTGGAGCATTCAGGACCCTTCATCCTGCTGGTGTACTGGAAGGGGTTTAACGCTGTCTGGGGGACAGCACAACCGACACAGGGGGTTCCAGCATCAGGGAGAGTATCTGGGGAGTCGTGTCAGGTTGGTGAGATGGGCATTCGGGCTCCTCTATTCCCACCTCCCCGGTGGCCAGCTTCGAACTATAAGAGGGTTGGCCAACTTTTTCTGTTAAGGGTCAGAGAGCAAATGTTTTAGCTTTTGGTTTAGCCAAACAAGGTGCTGCAGCCACTTGGCAATGGCCTCGTGGCCGGACAGCAGCCGTGGACGCTACGTAAACAATGGTGTGGCTTGTTCCAATAACTCTGCCTCTACAAAAGCAGGCGTGACGCCAGCAGTGGCTCGGGAGCCACAGAACCAGAGCAGGGCGCCCTTCACTCCTGAACCCACCACTGAAGGCCAAAGCTTGTTCTGGGAACGCGCGTGGTGGGCATCTTACAATGAGGCGATTGATGTGGACTTGCTGGGGGGAGACGCCCAGAGCCGCGGCCACTCCCTGGCGGAATATCTGAAGCAAGGTCACGTTCATCCTGTTCACGTCCATTTGCAGTGTCTGAAAAATAAAGAGAAAAAGAAATCCAAACTATGGCAATTCTTCGCTTTTAGGACATTTGGTTCCTGACTGATGACGGACCACAGCAATCTCTGTGACTTTGGTAAATTCACACTCACGGGGCCTTATTGCATTTTTAATTGAGATAAAGTTACAGAGATATTTTATGTGAAATTTTAAATGGTGTTAGTTAAAAAGATGCTGTATTGGGGCCTGCCTGGTGGCGCAGTGGTTAAGTTCACATGTTCCACTTCAGTGGCCCGGGGTTCGCCCGTTCGGACGCTGGGTGCGGACCTACACACCATTTATCAAGCCATGCTGTGGCAGGTGTCCCATGTGTAAAGTGGGGGAAGAAGGGCGTGGATATTAGCTCAGGGCCAGTCTTCCTCAGCAAAAAGAGGAGGATTGGCAGCAGATGTTAGCTCAGGGCTAATCATCCTCAAAAAAAAAAAGAAAAGAAAAGAAAGATGGTGTATTGTATAATAACGCAATTTGTCTAGTTATAATGAATAATGCGAATAACTGATCAATTTATAAAGAACTTCACTGAAATGTGTGTTGTTTTATTTTGGCTTGGTTTAAGTCCAGATGACAAAATGAAATATGTGGCCAAGTACATTTCAGTAATGCACACTGAAGGCCACCTTGAAGTTGTGTTCACGCAGTCACAGAGAGGAGGCTGCTGTGTAAGGTCAGTAACACCAGACCCCGCATTTCTCCACGCGCTGACCCACTGCCAGTGTGGGCGCAAGAATGAGGTACAACAACGAATTTTCAAATGCTGGTAAAGAAGCCAGTGATACTGATAATTCGGCATAAGGTAAACAATTCTCATTCAGTTGTTTGGGCAAACACTCTTTATTTTCAGGTTCTTTTGGGAAAAGACAACCAAACATTTAAAAATTCCCAAAACACAAATCAAGTTACGAAATTAATAATACAGCCTTAATTTAACCCATGCATGCTGTTACTACACTTAAACCATGAACTAATTCACTATGTATTTTCAAAAATGCATCATAATCATTTGAGATAGATACTTTGCAAGGAGGGGGAAAGCAAATCTTTATGCATATCTTATATTTTATCATGCTTGGTTCACTAAGTTGACCACGGTAGGTTATCAATAACTGCGGGATGGCTGTGGTATCAGCTATTCTGTAAGGGGAGGCACACTTCTCTGACACACGTCTCTGACAAAGAGATTGGCTTCCAAGTGTAGACTACTACAGCGCAATAGCTCTTAGAGGACCTTCTTCTGGGTGGCTGGAAAAGGAGACGGAGGCTGCTTCAAGAATGTCCTGTTTGTCAGGAGATGAGACACACTCTATACGTAAAGCTGGTATAGAACGAGTGGTCGGAAGCTGGACCGGATGCTCAGTGCTACAGCAATCAGATGGGGCTGGGGAGGTCAGACGAGGAGTAAGGGCTCCCAGTCCAACGGCCCAGTGAAGCCCCGCCGCCTTTGGCACCTTAGCATCTTCTAACGCCCTAGGGGGCAGGGGGCGGCGGCCGTAGAGCTCGGTCAATGGACTCCTTGCAAAGAACTAAGATCCAGAAATGGGCAGAACCATTGAAAAACTCTACCCAACTGCCCAACAATAAGGTACAGCTTGCTTCTGTGGAGGGAACAGGAGAATTACGTTGGAGGTGGGTAGAAAAGCTACATTCACACCATCAGTAATACTTTCTTATTAAGTAAAATCGTCTAATGGTACACAACTGTTTGCTATATTATTCCCCTTACTTTCCTATAGTCTAAAAATGTTTCCAATGTCTAACAACATAATTTAATGCAGAAAAGTAAGACTTAAGCTCAACCCTGAAGGACGAGTAGGATTTGGAATGAGAAAAACATTGTACTTTTAAGCTTGTTGTATGAATCTACCCAGAAAATCCAGGAGATCAGAAAAACTCAGTCCACCTGGTGGCTCTGAGAAGCAGAGGCGTCCTCTTCTCCAACAGCTTACCTCCGGCTCTGCAAGGCTGTGGACGCTGCCACAAGAGCCGGGCGTTGTACTGGACACTGCTTACCCCCTTCTTTGCAAGGCCAAGGACGTCTCCTCAGTTCCCGCAGCCTGTGGGCCGTGGACTTGTGGCTCATCAGCAGTGCTTGTCAAGAGGTGAGCAGGCAGGCCCGTCCCTGCTCCCCGTGGGCAGGATTTGGAGCCAGCGGTCTATGCTGGGAACCCAGAGTCAAGGGGGTTGTGCACACACTTGAGAACTCAATTCCCAGGGCTGTGATTACCGTGCGGCTTGTTACTGTGGAAACAGCATTAGCGTCTAAGTCCCTCAGACTGAAATGGGAGCTCAAGACTAAAAATCGCGCAGAAAGGCAGCTTTCCAAGAAGGTGAAAGCTGTACATTTGAAACGGGTTTGGACCACCTGCCTGAAGTGAAGACGTGAGTTGAAGAAATTAGTTCAAAGATGCAGTCATCTGATTCACGGCATCAAAACATCTGAAGACTTGGCCGGGTCGCTCTGCCTGCCCGTGAAAAGCGGGACTGACTCCACGGCGCACGCATGTACTTCTGACCTCTCCCCAGAAAACAGTGATGCTAAAACACAGTACTACAAACAAACGTTTAAGGGCCTAATACGTGCCCGACATCATATATGAGTGCAATTTGAGAAAAAGAAAGGATTCAAGGCGAAATGAGAATTTCGCAGGAAGCGGTTAGGGCCCATGCTCCCTCCTTCCTTCTGGGTAGATGCTAGAACGCACAGCTTCTCCCCATCCCATGATGTGAACTCGGAACAACAGGGACAGGATGTCAATTTCCACGGCAATGACAACAGAGATTAAAACGCTCTTTCTAAATGCAAACGCTCAGCCACTTCACAGCAGTAAACAACCCAAAGAGAGTTACATCCGAGAATGAGTATTTTTATTGATATTACAAATATGTGAACATACAGAAAAAATTAAACATAACGAAAAATTTGAAGATTTCACACTCCTCTGGCTTGTTAAGATGCTCCTGAGTCGACTGCTCTATCTGGGGCCTCCGTTCCTTCCTGTTCCACGCCCTACAAAGGAGACACTGTTCCTCGTAAGACTTCCTTTGGTCACCAGACTGTCCACTAAGGCAGCTGAAGCCCGTGAGCCTTCGAAATAAATCAGTCCAACGGGACTGGTCAAAATGTAGCACTTGAATTCCGGCCACAGCGCTATGTTTAAAGGGTTTGAAAGTCCATGGTGTCAGTCATATATTCAAACGGATTCAGCGCCCGTGAGCGGTATTTTTTTAAATGGATGTCACCACGCGTGAATTCTTTGTCTTGGTGTGTCTCTTATTTAGCTGGATTTCATGATCAAACAGCTTCTTTCAGGCAGGGGTCATCAGTGCCGTATTTCCTGAGGCGTTAGGTGAGTGAGAAGATATTTATGGTGCCTTTAACAATAAATGACAACTTCGTTGGATATTAAATTCATGATTCAATCCTTATTTTAATTTTTTGCCTTTGAACTCTGCTGCTATTATTCCAAGGGCTTCTGGGGTTGCATGTTGCTGTGAAAAATACCCTGGCCTGAGGCTAGCCTGTCCTGTAGATATCTTGCTTTTTCTGCTTGCAATCTCATAGGAGTCTTTAGTTTAAGATTACAAGACGTCACCAGGCGTTCCTGCCTTCATAGTTCCTGCTTGGGGTATGTATGCCCTTGAAGTCTACACATTCCAGACTCTTTACCTCTTTAAATATTTGCTCCAAATACACATTTGAATGATTTTTCTTCTAAATATTTTTTGGCTCATCTTCAAGGACGCCACTTAGGCAACCTTACATTCTTTGTCTTTCTCTCTAACGGCTTTGTCGTACATACTTCTTTTCTCTTACCACTTGCATATCCTTATTCAGTCGAAATTTCCTCAGGCCTGCTCACTGTCCTTATATGTTTTCAGCAGAATCTGTTCTATTTCTTTTGTTTCTAATGTGGTTTTCATTTCTGCAATTTGAGTTTTATTATTATCTTCATTTATCTTCTGAGTTCTGCCAGCTTATTCTTTGGGATGCCCTCTCTTAACCGTTCCACACAAGGAGCGACATAATATTTATAGTTTCTTGGGTCTTTTGAATCCATTTTAAAATCTATTTGTTTTCAAAGAGTTCAGCTTCTCTTTTTTTCTTAAAATCACCCAATGGCTTTCTATCCTATTTAGAGTAAAATTCAGTGACATGGGCCTAAGAGGTCCTACTTTCTCTGGCTCCTGTTACTTCTGAACCTCATCTCGTATCCCTCTCTCAAGGCACTTGGTCCTTTTTCCAGTCCCTAAGACAAGTAGAGCCCATTCTCCCCTTAGGACCTTGGCACTCACCTGCGGAGGGCTGTTCAGCATCACTGGATGGAGCTCCTTCTGGTCTTCCAGCTCACTTTACATGCTGCCTCCTCAGAGACTCAGAGAGGCCTTCCGGGCCTGGCCGCTTCCTATGCCGGCTTTCTGCCTTTTTTTTTTTTTTTTTTGGTGAGGAAGATTAGCCCTGAGCTCACATCCATGCCCATCTTCCTCTACTTTATATGTGGGACGCCTGCCATAGCATGGCTTGACAAGCGGTGCATAGATCTGCACCCGGGATCCAAACCAGTGAACCGTGGGCCGTGGAAATGGAATGTGCGCACTTTGCTGCTCCACTGGGCAGGCCCCGCCATCCTCCTGCTTTATTTTCTCATAGCATTTATCAGATCTGACAGATTGTAGCTTGTTTACTTGTTTATTGTGTATTTCCTTTCACTAAAATGTGGGCCCCACTGGTGGGGACCTTGTCAGGCTGGTCTCTGTTCTGTCCCGGGCCCAGCACAGCACACGGCACGTGGCAGAGGCTTAACAAGCCCTGCGGAATGAAGGAGCACGTGAATTGTCACAACCAACACTGTGTAGCTAGCAAGTGGGAGAGCTGAGCTCCACAGCGGGCTGGAAGGGGTCACAAACCCAGGGTCTGCCCCTGATGTAGGACAGCACAGCCGCGGCAGCAGACGGTTCAGCCTTCCTTCCTGAGACGCCCTCACTGAGCGGAGCCAGCCTTTCCAGCACGTGGAGCCACAGCACGGGAGCTCTGGTCAGAGGGACACCTGACACACCGAGGACAAGTCAAGGCCGACTTCACGAGTCTCTCGCAGCCCCGCTCTGCTCCGGTTCCGGGCGGCTCAGTCGGCAGAGCAGCTCATCAATTACAGCAATTCACAAGGAGCTCGAGGAACACGGCGGTGAGTGAGAGAAGGCGTGTGACCTCTTGTGTGGAGGGAGGAGCTGGTGCACGGGGCTCCCACCCTGAGCCGCCCGCGCCACCACTGCTCTGCCCCGCGATTGTGTGTCTGGAAGCGCAGGTGGGACAGCAAATGCCAGAGGAGACAGCTTTGCCCCCTAATGCAACGGTCAGGAGGACGCTCGAGGGACAGACAGGCTGAGGGTCCCAGGCTGGGGGCCTCGGTCCACTCATTAACTCTCCTGAGCCTCAGGTTCCTCATCTGTCAGATGGGGATGAAAACTGCACCCTCTCACGGGGCGTCTAAGGGCCGCATGAGCCATCAGACAGAAGACAGCCCACAGTGACAGACGGACAGCGCTCCTCAAACTTTGCTTAAAGACGGGGATCTGCCGTGCGTCACAGCTAACAGCAGCTAAAGAACGACCCGCTTCTCTGGATGTTCAGTCAGAGGAGAAGTGCAGCGGCAACTCCGGGGGCTGGCTGGACGTCCGTGCTCTGTCCCCGGAACGGTGACAACATCAGCAGACGCAGAGGTGGCCCGACCGGGTTTGCGGGGCTCACGTTTACTAACTGTCGCACCTGTCAAGGAGCTTTAGCCAAAGCCACTCGGGAATCTACAGTGGAGGACGGAGCAACGGTCAAGGAAACCTGGTTTTGTTAAAATGGTATAATCTTCGGAGAGAATACACATTCGAGGTTTAGGTCTAAAACGGCACATTTTAGGGAGGGTTCTCTGATTCCAGAGTCTCTGCTTCCATTCACTCCCTACCTGAACTTTCACACCACGGCTGTGCGGACAGTCACCCCAAATCCCAAAGAGGGTAGAAGACTCTGCAGACACTGAACTAAATTCACATGCATCATCTTTTCTTCTTTTTTCTTTACTACAACAAATTAAATACTAATATTGAAAGAGTCAGTTTAGTGACGAGATGAGATGCCCTTATCCTACTCATTTGAAAAGCTTTTTATAACCTAGTTTTTCCTTCACTTAATTAATCTCCCTTCTCTATTTTAACATCACCTCTCAATTAGTGTTTCCTCTCACACCCCCTAACAACATTCTTATAAAAAAAATCCTTCTCTTTTGCCTTTAAAGACTCATAAAACTCAGCAATTAAGCAAAGAACATTTATACATTGTTCCAAAAACTTTAAATTCTGCGTAATTTGGAGTAAACCTCATCCTTATAATTAGCTACTTTTAAAAATCGTGAGATGGTGAAGGTCTTGAGTCTTCCAAATACAAACACCCAGAGGAGATCGGGCCCCACGGGTGGTGGACCAGCGCTCCACCTGCCTGTACGATGCGATCATTCCTATTCTTGGTGATTTTGTGTCCATTCATGCTCGCAAAAATGTTTTTATAAAAGTCACAAACATTTCTGGACAAAATAGAAGAAAACAGAGGTTTAACACAAAGTTCTTTAGAGACAGGAGAAAAATCACGACTTAACCAAAAATAGATATTTCCTGGGTACAGTAAACAAATATAATAGCGAGCTACTTGCTTCTAACAGAGTGTTCAGGTCTCGTTATAACATGTTCAAGTCAACAGAGCTTTCCACATCCATCCCCTGACTATGTTTTCCATCTTGTCTTGAGTGTTATTTCCCTCTCTTCTTATTCCTGGTTCTCTTCAGTCTCCCCTAAATTACGCCCCCTCCCCTTCCTGCAGCATTTCTCAAGCTGGAGGCAGAACACAGCAGCCAAAAGCTCAAGTCAAAAACGGCTGGAATCGGGTCAGGCAGAAACCCTGTACAGACAAAAGTCCAACACTTGGGCGGAGGGTGCCTGAAAACGCGGCCAGACAAACTCAGGTTTCTCCACCCAGCCCTGTCCTGGTGACGGACTAACCCTCACAGCCGTGACAGCTCCACTCACTCCGATTTCCTGAAAAGACAGAGGAGACTGTCTCAATTCGGTGAGAACTGAGACCACACTGACTCCTAGGTGCCTTTTAGGGGTGCTCGGAAACAGACGTTGAGGGCAGAATAGTCGTCCTTCAGCCCCCAAGCACTTGGCTTTCTAGTCAGAAACCGATACTGTCCCAACCCATCAAAACTATAAATACCGGGGCTGGCCCCGTGGCTGAGTGGTTAAGTTCGCGCGCTCTGCTGCAGGCGGCCCAGTGTTTCGTTGGTTCGAATCCTGGGCGCAGACATGGCACTGCTCATCAAACCACGCTGAGGCAGCGTCCCACATGCCACAACTAGAAGGACCCACAACAAAGAATATACAACTATGTACCGGGGGGCTTTCAGGAGAAAAAGGAAAAATAAATAAAAAATCTAAAAAAAAAAAATTGTAGCATACAGTTAAAGCAGCTAAAACTGCCTAGAAGCAAATTTATAAAAAAAAAAAAAAACTATAAATACCACTTAAAAAGTGAAGAAATTAACAGCCTTGCAGACCACTGGGGCCTGTTCCAGACGTGGGGACAGTACGGCGAGGGCTCCCTTTTCTTTGTGCTCAGGGTCAGTCCACAGGAGTCCGTCCTCTGGGCCTGTCATCGTCTCACAAGCAGGAGGTTGAGCGTGAGCGGCAGGGTACCCCAAGGCTCTGGGCCGCTGGTCTGCTCACAGGTGGCTTGGAGGCTGACGTCCACGGAAGGACGTCACAAATTCACATTTATTTCTGCTCCCTCCCTGAAGCAGTTTCTGTCTGACCTCAGTGACTGGAACAGGATTCTGTTCTTCACTCTTCTGGTGAATTGCCCAATTCTCCAGGAAACAGGGTAAAAGAAAACCAGCTTTATTGGCATGTGTTTTTGAGATGCAAATAAAAGCTCTATGATTTAATGTCCTTTCAACTTTTATTCTTGGTAATCTTGATTTTTCTGTCACAGTGGGAATTAACAATTTTCTGCATAACTAAGAATGAATAAAGACAACGTGGAATAAGGTTTAGCCAATGTTCTTGTGGTTTGTTCATCTACAGAAGGAGACAGCAAAATGATAATGTGTATGATTTTCCACAACGTGTTATTTTTGTGATTAGTTGCCCAAGAACCATCTCATTTCTAGAAAAGACTCTGAGTGACGCTGTCTGTAACTTTAATGCACAGCATGATGGTGCCAGTTTCATCCTGTTATTACTTCTCAGTCCTGCCTGGAATACCTTTTCTTCCCTCGTAGCATGACTGGGGCCGTGGTCTTTATTAGCACTGCTGTATTGCTGATCTAATTATTAAATTGTTAGATAGACGTGCATGGATTGATCAGAAGAACAAAGGAGACTATATATAGCTTATTCCTCCTTGTTACAGCCAAATATAGACAAGGCTAATTTCATAGAACACAACCCAGCATCAATTATCAACTGAGCAACTCATGCTAGCAATTTAAAAAATAAATTTAAGACCGTGGAAGCTCCAGGGGAAGATATTTTGGTGTAAAAATTAAGAAGCCACATCTTCCTTCAGGCTTTAAATTCTATTAAACGACAGATTTAAACAGGTTGGTCCTCCTCCTATTAAAAATCACCTATATACTAGATATTAAGAGGAAAATCACTAAAAATTTTTGTTTTTCTTTGGTCTGAAATCTTGCTACTAAACCCTAAATCCCACTTTAAAATTATTGCCAAGCCATGATTTGGCATAATTATCTACTCATGTTTCCCACTAGAGAAACACTGAAAGAAAAGAAAGAAATCTGGCAGTGCTATATTTCATGGCAAATAAAGACTGACTTCTTGAATCAAATGATATACTATTGGGGCCATCTTGATGACTGTTTTCTGCAATATTGAATCAGACAGGAGGTTAATTCTATTCTATTATTCAGATGGATGGAGTCACCAGACGCACTGTTTTTGACATTGTTAGTCATCATCACGGACCACAGACAAAATCAGAATTATCCTTAACTTTGCACCAACACCAGAACCACTATATCATTTTTAAACACTCAAACTAAATTCTATTCTTAATCTTCGTATGCCCTGAACTTCATCATTGCCTGGAACACAGAGGAAACTAAACACAAATGTTTTGAAATACACGTAAGTGAATTGAATATCTTGTAAACTTCGCCCCTGAGGACAGCACTTTCTGTGTAGATTAACCCATGAATTCATACATGGTTTTAATTGGCCTGTAATTCTTGTGAGGACAGCCAAGCCTCACTCACAGGCTTCCTGATCTGCTGGTAGAAACAACAAAGCTGCGTCCTGGTTGGGAATCAGGCTAGGATGTCTCCAGGTGTCACCTCTCATGCGTTGGTCTCCGCGGCCGACTACGATGCAAGGTGCTGGTTAGTCTTTTAGTGAAACCTGTCTGCAAAGGCGGGATCCCCAAGACGCCGTTATGACGCAAACGTCTGGATTTGGTGACTTCGCTCGTGGTAGCTTCTTTTCCTCGTTATCACAGATGTGAGCAGTCACCTTCTCCCCAGGGTCAGTGTAGCATCCACGCCACATAAACCAGGAAAACACCTGCTCCACCTGGCATCTTCTGTGAAATGTTTCAGTTCTGCCCAAGCAGATGTATTTGAATTCATTCTCTTTAGGATGGATCTACATTTTACGAGTAACTTCTTATGATAGTGGGAGGGTCATCACTGTTTAGAGATGTTGAGTAACTGCATAGCGTTTCTTTTAACTTCAAACTCAGAGCCAAAAGACACTCCTCTCGACCTCACCAGGAGCCTCCTGATTCACTCGAACACCACAGACGCACACATGAATCTCAGGATTCGCCTTCCTGCCCTCGCACCGAACCGTCCCCAGAGAGGCGCCTACCTGTCTGGACACCAACCAGATGCTGGGCTGAGTCTGACCCCCATCTGCTCCCTTCCCGCGTGCTCCTTGCTGAGCAAGCTGGCCTAATGGAAAGCTTCCTGCGCCCTGGCTGCAAGGAAGCCTCGCTCGGGCCGCCCCCCCAAGGGAGCAGCCTGCTGCTATTTCCAGACACCGCTGACCCGGGCCTCCTGCAGCAGCCGCGCCCCGGGGGCCCTGCCCCCAGTCCCTGGAGTGGAGGTTCACAGGCTTTTCTTCTTGGTAATTAGCAAAACAGTAAGAGGAGAACTTACGGGCTACAGACCAGCTGTGCTGAGTGAAGGGGTTTTCTTTCTGTCTTTTAAAAATGATATGTTCACAGGATATTTTCACGATAAAGTTCTCCCTAAAGCCCCACTATTTCCTCCCAAACTCTCCTCGTCTGTGCTAGGGTCTTCACAGATTGTCACCCGTTAGAGAGCAGGGGTCACTACTGATCTTTCATTGACGGGGAAGTTAAAGTGACTGCAGTGGAGCCCAAGTAATGACCTGCTGTTCAAATGGCCACAAACGGTGACTGTCCTCCCACCACCTATACGCACCATTATGATTTAACACACAGGGGTTTCAGATAAATGACTGCTGTAATTATTATTATTAGTGAAATGCTTAGTCTGAATAAAGGAGGGAACGAAGATAACTAAGGCATGACCTCCGTCTCCAAGGGGCCGACAGTCCGTGAGCACAGGTGGTGGAGCCACCGCGGCGGGCCATGGACCACGGCGCTGAGATGCACGCACAGCTCCAGCGGGAGCGCAGTAAACAACCATTCACATCTCCGGTGGCACGGCACACTGCCTTTTAAAGATCAGGGCGCCGTCGAGAGTCTTAAACACGTTCATGATCTTTAATCCACCTCAGGTTTATCTCAAGGAAATGATTTCAATGCATAAAAAACAGACACAAAGATTTTCTTTGCAGCATTATCGTAAAAAATGAGAAGCCACTTAGAAGAACGTCAGAGCACGAAGGATGAGCACATTAAGGCACGGACGGCGGTGACCGTGGGGGAGGTTCCTCCCTTTCCCGCATTGACGACGCAGCTCATCCTCCCCGTCCTCTTCCTAACCTACCTTCAAACGCGCTGTACGCTTTCCCACATTAAAACAAAAGCCAACAGACCGAAAGACCTCCCGTCTAGCTGTCGCCCCTTTTTGCTGCTCTCCTTCCAAACAAAGGTCTCGCAAGAGTTGTCCGTGTTCCTTGTCTCCAATTCCTCCATTCCACCTGCATTCTCCCTGCACGGCTCCTGCACGCACAGCAGTCCGCTGCCTCCAGAGGTCATGCTGCTGCCTCCAGAGGTCATGCTGCTGCCTCCAGAGGTCACGCTGCTGCCTCCAGAGGTCATGCTGCTGCCTCCAGAGGTCACACTGCTGCCTCCAGAGGTCATGCTGCTGCCTCCAGAGGTCAGGGTCCTGCCCCCAGAGGTCACGCTGCTGCCCCCAGAGGTCACCCTCCTCTGCACTCTGCTTCACCCTCCAGCGGCCTTGACTGGAGGTCTCCCTCTTCCGCGCTGGCCGCCTCCCCGCGCCAGGCTGCCATGACTCCTCGCTGGCCGCGTTTTGCTTCTTACTCACTGGCCACTCCTTCTCAGTCCCCTTTCCTCTCTGATGTCTCCACATTGGGGCCCAGGTTCCATTCTCATCTCCTCTTTCTTCTACATTATAGCCTTGACCCACCCAGGACCCTGCTCTCAGACTCAGGTGGTGTGGGGAATGACGCCTTGTTTCTTGGTGAACTTTCCCGTCATATCTCTTATTAAGGTTACAATTTACTCTGAATTCTATACACACCCTAACTCCTCCAGTCTGTTACAAGGTAATCATATTTCCTTACTACTGAACTTTCAACAACGTTAGAAGAGATGAGGGAGAGGGGGGTAGCTGATCCAGCCAGACATGTCTAGGTCCCCTCGTAGGCACCAAATGAAGATTCTGGAATCATATATGGAATTTTAAAAATCCACATGTAATCACATATTGAAAAACCTTTCGTAAAAGATGTTGGTTGAGAAACTTAGGTGCCAGAAATATAGAATTAATATGAGGATGACCATGGCTTGAAATAATGGTGTTCACCTAGGGACTCAGGAAAATCTGGCATCACTAGAAAAACCTGTGAGCTAGAAACAGCCATGAGTCTGTTCTACCCACTGAGCTCCTTGGGAAGAAGCCTATGCCGGGGAAATGAGGGCTGGGTCTCGAGAGAAGGATTTAAGGACAATGGACTTCACTGAACTGGAAGAGGAGGAACGAGGAATGGGGGTCCAGGCTTGTGCCAGAACTCCAGGGAAATCAAGCCTGAAACAATAAAACAAAAGAAAACCCCATTTCAGACACACACATAATCTAGGGGCACACAAGAATGGAGACGTCCAGAGCAGAGCGTCAGCCCACGGGGGGTCGGCCAGCTAAGCAGGGTCCCCAACAAGGAGACTCGGCAGCCACCAGCCAACAGCATCCTCTGGAGGGACCCATGGCATCAGCCGCCGTCTTGGAAGCCATGCGCACGCTGGCAAATGTCCCCACTGCCAACAGCTGTGACCTTGAGGCACAGGGGACCCCAGGGCAGGGGACCCGAGGGAGCAAGGCAGGAGTCTCCTGTGTGTCACGCAGAACTGAAAGAACTGCTTTCAGGAGGAAGTCGACGTCTTCCTGGGATCCCAGCGAGTATGAGGGAGGAAGAATCAGAGACGGCTGGCCATTTGGGGACGGGTAGTGTTTGCGTGGGAGGCGGGCTCGGGGAGGCTGCCCGGGGTCTCATGGGAATGCAGGTCTTAGCCCCACGCTGGGGTGGTGAGGGACACGGGGTCCTTGGACGCCGGGGGTGCCACACGCCCCAACATGCCCCCCTCTGTCCCTTTCGACTGCCTCACTCTTCTCATCATTCAGGTGTCAGCTTAAATGACCCCTCCTCAGGGACTCTTTGCTACTCCCTCTGATTTGAATTAAATTAAATTTTCTATTTCCTAGGCCGAAATTCTTTCTAAATAAGATGGCTGTTATACAGTATCGCTCAAAGTCTCAAGAAAGTTCAAGTAAATAATCAGGATGCTGGAAGAGCTTCAGAACAGACTAATGACAGATGAAATCTTTGATGATTTCCTAACAAGCTATGAATAAAAATTTCACAGTAACTCTGGAATAAAATAACATAAATTCTCATTCACTGAATATGTGAGATAAATTCACATTTGTTATTAACTCATCAGAATTCTTCCAAGTATATTATTTTTCACTCTTGTATTACCATAAGATGAAAATACAGCTGCCTGACTCATTATTCATGCACTCCATTAGGGTGTATATATCATTTCTGTTTGTATTGCATGAAGCTAGAGAAATGTATGAGAACCTCAAAATTTATTATTCCCTTTACTCCAAATGCAATGACAAAGTTTCACAATTTATTAACATCAATAGACTCATTCTTGATATAAAAAGAAAACAAGATCTTAAATATTTCAGGTTATAAATGTAGCTTGTTTGATGAGCTTTCTTTATAGTGTTCAATTTTTGAGGATTGCTGGCCCTCACGTCCTTTGAGGAAGGCAATTGCTAAATAGCAAATTTCCAAAAACATTTTGAGTCCTAATATGGTCAAAATATATTTAGTTGATTTTTAATAACAGATAATCTGTTCTCCATTTCATCTGGAGGCCCTGACATGGGTGCAATAAAAGTGAGTTTCTGTGAACTGGACCAGAGGACACAGACATTTTTACATTACAGTTTGCTCAGCCGTGTAAACAAATATTTGGATCCCACCAAGTACAAGTTTGTGTCTTTAAGGCAAAATAGATATGCGATTCGTAAATGTGTGTTTGGGTTTAATATAATCAGTACTTTTATCAGCGCTGAAGATATTCATGAAACTAAGGGAAATTGCCTGCATATCACAGATTTATCAGGCTCCTGCCATGGGTCTGAAATGTGTTACCAAGTAGAAAACACAGCTCTTCCCTCTGAGAGTACACAGTTAGTGGATCACGAGAGACACTAAACAAACCAAAAACTAAATCAACAAAACACCATGTGGTCTGTGTTTTCACATAAAATATCCAGTTTGATTTTTTAAAGAAATTTCCTAAACTATCTGATCAGGATCATAGGGAACACGTGATCAAATAGGCAATGACTGATCACGGGTTTTGAACAAGCCATTTCTCTCTGTGCTCTTGCTTACTCTTCATTGTCTGCGCACCTGCTGCTCACTCTGTTCCTGGGCTTGAGTGGATGTCCACCTGAGTCGCTCAGCAAGCATTTATTGAGCATCTAATGTGTGCCGAGCACTGCGTACATTGAGCATACAATTTAAGCACCATCTCTGCCCTCACAGTCCTTTCCTGCTCTTATCGAAGGCAAAGCCCTCCACTCATTCCCCCGCCCGCTGCTGTATTCTTAAGAATTTTCCTCCTCCTCCGTCTTCTGCATCCTCAGTTCCTTCCTTACTCCTGGGTTATCCCTACAACCATATAAATAGGTATAAGCCATCTTGAGAATTAAACCTTCATAGGGTCCACATCTCTCTCTACCTATTGTCCATTTCTTTGTTCCCCATCACATGAAATATTTTTTTTTTAATTTTTGTTTTTTATTGCAGTAACATTGGATTATAACATTATACAGCTTTCATGGGGCCAGCCTGGTGGCGCAGCGGTTAGGTGCACACATTCTGCTTCAGCGGCCCAGGGTTTGCCGATTCAGATCCTGGGCGCGGACATGGCACCACTTGGCAAGCCATGCTGTGGTAGGTGTCCCACGTATAAAGTAGAGGAAGATGGGCACGGATGCTAGCTCAGGGCCAGTCTTCCTCAGCAAAATGAGGAGGATTGGCGGCAGATGTTAGCTCAGAGCTAATCGTCTTCAAAAAAGTAAAAATAAAAAACAAAACAAAAAATTATATAGTTTTCAGATGTACATCGTAATATATTTCAAATTCTGTGTAGATTACATCATGTTCACCACCCAGAAACTAATTATAGTCCATCAACTCACATGTGAGCCTAATCACCCCTTTCGCCCTCTCCCTCCCCGTTCCCCTCTGGTAACCACTAATCCAATCTCTGTTGCTGTGTGCTTGTTTGTCGTTATTTTTATCTTCTACTTATGAGTGAGATCATACAGTATTTGACTTTCTCGCTCTGACTTATTTCACTCAGCATAATACCCTCAAGGTCCATCCATGTTTTCACAAATGGCCGGATTTCATAGTTTCTTATGGCTGAGTAGTATTCCATTGTGTATATGTGGCACATCTTCTGTATCCATTCGACCCTTGATGGGCACCTAGGTTGCTTCCAGCTCTTGGCTATTGTGTATAATGCTGCAGTGAACATAGGGGTGCACGTATCTTTATGCATTTGTGTTTTCATGTTCTTTGGATAAATATCCAGCAGTGGGATAGCTGGATCATATGGTAGACCTATTCTTAATTTTCTGCGGATACTCCATACTGCTTTCCATAGTGGCTGCACCAGTTTGCACTCCCACCAGCAGTGTACGAGGGTTCCCTTCTCTCCACATCCTCTGAACATTTGCTGTTTCCTGTCTTGTTAAAGCCATTCTAACTAGAGTGGGGTGATACCTCATTGTAGTTTTGATTTGCATTTCCCTGATAGCTAATGATGTTGAGCATCTTTTCACGTGCCTGTTGGTCATCAATATATCTTCCTTGAAGAAAACTCTGTTCAGATCTTTTGCCCATTTTTTAATTGGGTTGTTAGGTTTTTTTGTCAAGATGTATGAGTTCTTTATATATTTTGCTTATTAACCCCTTAGCAGATATATGGTTTGCAAATATCTTCTCCCAATTGTTAGATTGTCTTTTTGTTTTGTTGATGGTTTCCTTTGCTGTGCAGAAGCTTTTTAGTTTGATATAGTCCCATTTGTTTATTTTTTCTTTTGTTTCCCTTGCTCTGTCAGACATGGTACTTGAAAATACACTAAGACCGATGTCAAAGAGCGTACTGCCTACGTTTTCTTCTAGAAGTTTCATGGTTTCAGGTCTTACATTCAAGTCTTTAATCCATTTTGAGTTGTTTTCTGTGCCACATGAAATATTTTCAAACCAATCATCTATAGTCTCTGCCTCTTCCCTCTCTCTATGTCACTCTTCAACCACTCTCATCTGACATGGACCCCAGCAACGGGAGAAAACCGATCTTGTCAAGATCACCAATGACCGCCGCGGTGCTGGGTCCAAGAGACACTTCTTTCCTCATCCGGTTCTCAGCAGCTACTTGGCACAGTTGACTACTCTCCCTTCTTGAAACTGTCTTCCCTTAGCTTCTGTGCCACCATGCTCTCACGGCTTTCCTCCGGCTTCAGTGGTGTCCCTTCTCACTTCCTTCGCTGACTCTTCTCCCCCCAAAGGTCTAAGTGCTCATGGGACGTAGGGCTCCTTGCTGGACATATTCTGTGTTCTATCCATTCTCACCCTTTAGTAAATATTATCCAGTCACAGGCTTTCCACTCCCTATATGCTGATGTTTCACAATGTCTATCTCCAGCCCAGATGTTTCCCCTCAGGTCCACAGACTCAAGCATCTAACTGCTACTTGATATCTCCACTGGATGTCTAAAAGAAATTCAAATTTAATACGTCCAAAACTGAGATTCCGACTATTCTTAAACCTGTTATTCTTCTAACTTTCCCATTTTAGCGAATGGAACTATTAACCACCCAAATGCCCAGATAACAACCTGAGAAGCACCGATGAATTGTTTCTTCTCTCATCTAAGCTGTAGGTTTTGCCTCCAAATACACAGAGTCTTCCCATTTGGATCCGTCTCCACTCTCAGCACAAAGCTCAGCTGCCATCATCCGCATCTGCGGTCCATTACAGCATCCCTGCTTCCGTCCTGCCCCCTCCCAATCCATTCTTCACGTAGCATCAAGAGAGATCTTCTAAAAAGGTAAATTGGATCACATCTATTCCACACAAAAACTCTTGAAGCTTCTTCCCCACTGCTGTTATAATGCAGGCCCAGCTTCTCACTGTGGCCCACACAGCCCTGCGTGTGTGTGTCTCCAGCTTACTTCCCTGCCTCATCTTCCTGTCTTACCAATGCTCCAGCCACACTGGCATCCTTTCTGCTTTGCAAGCTTTTTGCTGGCTATTCCTTCTGCTTGTAACGTTGTTCTTCCAAATCTTGAAATGTTGCTTTACTCTCGTTCTTCAGGTCTTGGCTAAAGCGTCCATCCTCATGGAGACCACTGCCCATCTTATCTAAGAAGCACCCCACCCTTACCCTCTCTACGATTTCTGACTCAGTACTTTGTGTGTTTCTCTCATAGGTCTTATTACAATCTCTAAGGACTACATTTACGTATTCACTTTAAGTAAATGAACATAAGTATATATAAATATAATGTAAATATTTATATATATAGAGAGAGAGAGTACACACATAGGTGCTCAATAAATCTTTGTTGAACAGACCAGTGGAAGCAAACAGAAAGTAACAAAGAACTGTCTGAGGGCCCCGGTAGAGGAGGTACGGGGCTTCACGGGCACCTTCCAAGGGCACTGATGTTTCCATCGGGGAAGAGAAGCCCAAGGTCCACTTGTGTCCCGACGACACCTGTACACACTAGTCTTTACTTCAGAGGACACTGCAGTGCACCTCCAGACGGAATGCACCACTCAGCCATGAACGGTGAGTCTGTGTCCACACGTGTCAAATGGGTACACACACATATCACATGTATGTTGTATGTACCCATGTTGAATAAAACCCACTCAACGGTAGACATACCACCACACCATGTATTATTTTATGATTCATTGGGGATGTTGTTCTTAATTCCGTATCACAAGTTGAAGATTCTGATTGAAGTCTCAGCCCACGTGTTCACTTCCTGTAACACAAAGGTTTATCTTCATACCTTGAATTTTAGTAAGACGATGTCTCAAGGAAGGCGGGGGCCACGAGAGAAGCTTGTATGTACTTCTTAAATGATGCCCAAGGGTGACATTTCTATTTCTTGGTTGTTAGAGATACTATAGCACTGATTTTTCTCACACCATGGACATATACGTTCAGGTGGGTATGTATATGTTTCATATGTATGTCAAAGTTTTGGTAAGTAACAAAAAGTCTACTCTTTCTGAGAAATAAACACCAGAAAATATCCTTGTTGATGAGAAACAAAGAACACCTCAATTGTTTGACGTATAAATCATTTCAAAGAAGAGATGGGATTTCACAAAATAAGCCCAGTCTAAGCACTTTTATTTTTACAGCACCCAAAATAATCCATGTCGGGAGCGCTTTGTCACACAGAGGGACAGGTCATGGGGTGGAATCTGAGGGAGCCACAGCACGGCAGGGGGCTCTGCCAGCCCTTTCAATAGTGCCTCGTGGCAAGCAACATCATCACAGGTGATGCAGGAGAAGCTGACGGTCGGGACGACGTGAATAAAGTCGAGGACAGCCTAGAGAGCTCTGTCTCCCCATGGTCAGGCCACCTGCCCACCTGGAGGGACAGCCAGCGCTGGAAACATGACACCCACTGTGGAACGTGCTGCTGACTGCACAGCTTAAGACTGCAGTGCATGTGGGCACACGCGTTGGTTTGGCTGTTTTACTAAAACAAAAATCCCAAACCTAACAAAGAATAGTAATGAAATATCTGGGTGTTTGATCTGGACCCTGCCCACTTCTCCAATTCGTCTAAGCCACGCACCCTTGCCCTGGCCTGTCACGTTTCCTACACGCTGTCCTCCTTCTGCATTGTGTGTGGTTGAAGAGCTTGGCTCTGAAATCCCTGAGCACTCAGAGAAGGAGATGCAGCACCAAAGAGAGATGGGAGCCATCTGACACCTGGCCAGAGATTAGGGCAGAGACGGTGGGCCATGGTGGGGAATAAGGAGAAACTGAATATGGGGGCTAACACTCAGGCAGCACTCGCTGTGTTCCAGTCACCGTAAGCGCCGATCCGTAACACTTCACCTCACCAATCTTTGCAACAAGCTCAACCATGAGCCTCATTTACTAATGAGGAAACTGAGGCTCGAGAGTATTAATGATGTTCCCAAGGTCACACGTCTGTTAAGTCATGAACATTCTCTCCCTCTCCACACACACACACAAATGGGACTCATGAACATGGAGAAGATCACATTTAAATTACTTTTAAAGGCAGTTTTTAAAAAAGAACCACTGTGGCAAAGTAGAATGAGAGTTGAATGAAAATATAACATAATGTAATATTTATCATAAAATGTGAGGATTTAGGTTATGACCGCGGATCTCCCACTCACTGCATGAGCTGGGCAGTCTCCTTCTCTGGAGTCCAGCTCTCTCAGCTTCAACGGCTGGAGTCGGACTCCACACTCTGGAGGCGTCAGCTGTGACGCTGATTTTACGCATCCATCACTTTGGCCCAGGGGCCCAGACGCTTGCTTGAACGTGAGTGGGTGTGCCTGTGGTGTTTCCGGATGAGATGAGCACTGGAACTGGCTGACTGAGCAGATCGCCATCCCCAACGTGGGGCCCTGTCCAATCTGTCGAAAGTCTGAGCAGAACAGAAAGGCTGAGGAAGACAGAGCTTGCTGTCTCTGCTGCTCTGTCTTTAAGCGGGGACACTGGTCTCCTGCTTTAGGATTTGGACTCAGACGGGAACTCCCACCACTGGCTCCTCTGGGTCTCTAGCTTTCCGACTACAGATCGTGGAACGGCTTAGCCTTCATGACCACGTGAGCCAACGCCTCATAAAAGTCTTTCTTATCTAAACACAACCGAGGTTCTGCGTCTCTGGAGAGCTCAGACTAACACACCCGTCTAAGAATACTGACGACCTGTAACAGTTTGCTCAAATATATTGTGATTGCTGGGGCCGGCCCGGTGGTGTAGTGGTTAAGTTCACATGCTCTGCTTCAGCAGCCTGGGTTCTCAGGTTTGGATCCCGGGGGCAGACCTACTCCACTCATCATGCACGCTGTGGAGGAGGCTGGACAGACATTAGCTCAGCGACAATCTTCCTCAAGAAAAAGAGGAAGATTGGCAACAGATGTTAGCTTAGGGCCAATCTTGCTCACACACACACACACTATCTATCTATCTATCTATCTAATGACATATAATGATATAATGACATACATAATGACATATATAATGGTAGATATGTATATAATGACATCCTTCTTGTATTTGTAGAAAGTTGTGGCTTTCATCGATAGACACAGGGTGAAAACAGATGGCGTGGGGTGTAGCAGAGTAGATTCGGGTTACCAAATTGAGAGAATATTTATCGGAAACCTATAAGAGGTTTGTCTTTTGCCACATGGCT
Source organism: Equus quagga (assembly GCF_021613505.1). Classification (NCBI taxonomy): domain Eukaryota; kingdom Metazoa; phylum Chordata; class Mammalia; order Perissodactyla; family Equidae; genus Equus; species Equus quagga. The sequence continues at coordinate 684,704 of NC_060267.1, read as the reverse complement.
GAACAGAATGCTTGTGCAACTGAAACAGTTGTCACCCTCTGCTTTAGCTCCCTTGTGTGACAGCAAGGAAAAAATATTAGGTTACACGGAGTTCTCATTGAAAAAAAATGAACGATAAAAGTAAAAGAATTATTCACAAAATATCAGCAACACCAGCTTAAAACAGCTGTCTTTGCAAACATAATTTAAATTAACTCAACTTTATAAAGAGTAATATTTTCACAGATGTCCTTTTGTGATTCATAAAATACTGTTTCATTTACTCCATTAGGCAATTATGAGAAAATTATATTGAGAACAGCTGTGTAGAAGAAGTCACACTTTGTGAGATTTTGATCAATATATAGTTATGGAAACTAGGTAAGTGATACAACAGTTCAAATGGCTTCACGTATTAACTGCAATGACAGGAGAGTGGATGTGTAGTAATCAGTTCCGAACGTGCTGTTATTCTTTTCGCAAACACCTGTTAGATGATAGTTGAGAAACCAGGCGTGTCAAAGTAACGGGGTCTCAGAGATTATGCTGTCTTATCTCCCTCGATTGACAGATGCATTTTCCAAACCCAGAGGAAGGTGCTCCACCTGAGGTCACACGGCTAAGGGGAGACAGGGGCCCGTCCCCAGGTTTCCAGATTTTCATGCCAAGAACACGTTCTCTCTGCTCATCACATTTATAATTAGTGTCTCTATTTTGAGAAACAGCTTTTCAATATACGATTCTGTGAGAACATAAATAAGTAACTGCTCTCAGCATTGAATAAAATTTTTCCCAATATGGTGCCTTGGAAACATCTTATTTAAAAACAGATTTAGGCCTGAAGTGACAATACGAATGGAACTTGGTCTTCACACGTCAGAATGACCTACTTCCACTCACAAGAACAAGCGAGTGTGTGGGTGAACGATCATGTAGATTTGGTTTATGTTACATCCTAACAGAGAGCCAAAGCCTAACTTAACAAGGCTGAAATGCTCACTTTCTCTTCAAAACCAAACTTTAAAGAGAACGTCAGATCTCACAGAAGTAATTTTCGATTTGGGGTCCTGCTGAAGCTCCATCACCAGGGCACCTGCCACCTGCCTGTGTGCACAGAGGATGGTCACACTAAGTGCTGGATCGTCCCCACAACCCTGCGGCACCCGTGAAGTCTCGCTTCAGCACGTCCCTCTGGCCATGGAGTCCAGGCCTGCTCTGGGCCTGGGGAGTCAGCAACTTCAGATCACAGAGGTAAGAACTGTGGGGCAGAGGCAAAAGAAGCATCCTTGGAGGCTGCCAGGTCAACACCACGTTCAAACATCCAAGGTGGACACGAAAGCTAAATGGAAACACCAGGAAGAAGAGGTATGTGACCTCAAGCAGAGAGAGGCCAGCAGGTGGCCACACACGTGTGAGACTTGACGCCTGTGGTGAGAAGACGTACAGAAGATTTCCATGATCTCCAAGAGGACACACAGACCACCGGACGGGAACTTTTTGTGCGGTTCCTCTGGACTCTAATGTGGAGATTCTGGGGTCACACCAAGAAGACAATAACAGCCCCGGGGAAGCAGAACAGGATCGTGAGGAAGAAAGAGAAGAAGGCGATAGCGTGTGGTCAACAGAGATTTCTATCGTCCCCCGTCACCCATCAGAAGACAGCAGTTCCTTCTTTCTCTATGCAGTCAGGTCATTTCTATGTATTTGACAAGGAAACATTATAGAATCGACAATCGTTTCAGAGAGGTGTCACCCCTTCCACTGCTGCTGAAATGTGTGCGTGTGTGCACGTGCACACATGTGTGAGTGCGTGTCTGTGCATGTGTTTTAACTCCAGATTTGGGCTTTCCATCCTCGTTATGCTCTTTGCAGCTGGGCTGCTTAGGGCTCTTTGTTTCACACTCGAAGCATTCGATACTAGCTACTTACAGATGAATAAACTTGGGGCCCTTCACAGCAAACTGTGTGAGTGTCCACATGGCTCTTTGCACTGGGAGACAGCTTGCCCAAGGCCACATGGGAAGTCAGCAACAGAAATGGGGTTAGAATCAGTCTTCTCGGTTCCGAGCTTCCCCCACACCACCCGCTGTCCCGTCCAGAGGCAGACCGTGGATGGACGTGTGGACACGCTGAGAACACGGGCACTGCATGGATGTCTGTGAGAACTGAAGTTTCAAGATGGTTGCTTTCATAGCCGTGAAAATTTCACAAAACAGTATAAAGAAAAATGTTAAGATCACTCATACTTTAACTAAAAGATAGCAACTAAGATTTTATTCTCTCTCCCCAGGCTTATTTCTCACACTAATAAGATATTACACATCCTTTTATTACAGTTACTTTGTAAAGAAATAGGCTTATTCTCTCTACGATGTCTTCCTCTTGTTCTCACTTAACCTATGATACCTTTTCTCAGTTGAAATATAGGTCTGTCTTAGCATCCTATGGATTTAGAAGAACCCACAGCATTGACCCTTATCGACGGACAGTTCTGCCATCTCCATTCTACCCTGCAACTTTCTGTGTGCACTTCTTGCATTGCCTTCTTAGAATTTACAGAAATAGAATTACTGGGTCAAAAATCTATGATTTTTGAAGGACTTTTGATAATTTTGCCAAATTGCCCTCCAGGGAGGTTGTAAATGTGCGTTTCCATCAGCGGAGCTGGAACAGACGAACGCTTTTCCGTTGGAGACAAGCCCATTCACTCTGAGCTTCTACTGTCACCCTGTGCTGTCCGTTGGCCATTCTTTATTTCTTAGCCACAAAACACTGAAGTCACTTAATTTAGTCATTCATTCACTCATTTTTCAAATATTTATTGTGCACATAGCATGTTTTAGAAATGAGAGGGAAAATCATGAACGAGATAGTCTTCCCCCTCAAAAAATTGTCCACGTTTGACAAGGACATGGACTGATCTGAGGCTCTGGGATGATGTCACATCATCCTCACAACAGCCAGATGGGTGGACGCCATGGTTGTTCCCACTGCGTGGACGAGGAAGCATCCCCAGGTGATGCTCAAGACCTCGAGCTCGTGAGTTGGGAGTCGAGATTCAAATCCTGGCAGGTTGGTTCCAGAGTCTATGCTCTTAACCACCGTGTTACAGTGTCCAAAAGATACACATAAATAGCTCCAATGTTAGAAAGAACACGTGGTGAGACAGTGTGTGTGGGTCCTGGCCAGGAACAAAACGTGGACTGTAATTGTGCCAAAGCGGACGACCCTCCCCACGGCGACAGAGAGCCCGACGTGCTGATGTGGGCTCTCCTCCGGCCAGCGTCACACAGGTACTGGACCCCTGGCTCTGGCCTCCTCAGATCTGGGGGATTTCTTACCCCCACCGGCCTGAGTGGACCAACCAGCTACAGACACGACTTCACGAGGGCCTGGGGAGAAACGGGAACTGCGTCCACTCACCGGCCTCCCAATCCTGGGTGTGCCCGGCACTGCCTGAGGGCCTGGTCGATTAGGAGTCATCTGGCATGAAAGCCACTTGAACGGAGTCTGAGTCATCGTTCCTGCCAGCCCTTGAATCTGGGCCAGGAGTCTGCATCGTCCTGGCTCACCCTTCCCAACACACGACCAGAATAGTTAAAATGCTAGTACGATAGTTAAAAGAGAGCGACTGGATGCACTAAGGGGTCAGAGAGGGGCCCCCTCCATCCCTCGATGGGATGAGCCTCCATGGGTAAAACTCCAGTTTGGAAAGAAATGGGGGGAGTATCTCAGTAGGATCCACCGCGGGAGGCGCTGCATGGACGTAGAAAGAGGGTGCTGTTTCGGGGCACGTAGGTAAAGCAGGCTGAGCCAAGGCGTTGGCACGTACATGGGGTGGAGCCATAGGACGAACGGGCAGAGCAGCTCAGGTCAAATCCAGAGCCTTGATGGCTGGGCTGCAAAGTCTGATTGGGATTCTGTGGATTCTGGGAAACAGTGAAAGTTACACTATTTAGCAGAGCAGTGAAAGTCCAGTGTGAGTGAGTCTCCAAACACTCTGAATTCTCAGCCCACGAGCCCCAGCGCACTGAGACCCCCAGATCCAGACAGCGCACCACTGCTTCTCACCCCCACGCCGTGCCTCTCCTCTGCTTGTCCTGCTCTGAATTGCTCGTGGTCCCAGTTCCTCGATTGACTCTCACTCGTCCTGGGTGCTGCATCTGCACTAGCCTGGTCCCACAGCAGAAATCGCTCCTCTCCTCTCCTGAGCCGATTTCTTCCTGCCTCACGTAGTTGGTCTACGTGGGGATGTTACTGGGAGATGGACTCAGCAGCAACTCTCAAGGCCCTCCCTCTCCCTTGCCGTGTCCCACAGAGGGATGGAAAATCTAAGCACTCATTTCTGCAGCTTCCTTATAGGCCACTGTGGTCACACGGCGCAGTCCTGACACGTACACAGGGCGCTTACTGGGTAAGCTTATGCTTCCTTATAAAGGAGACAGGCACCAAAGGAGAGCTCTCTGCCTCCTCCTCCTTTCTGCTGTGAACATTGACGCGATGCTCAGAGATGTGGCAGCTACCTTGCAACCACGAGGTGGAAAGCACTCGGCCAGAAGGCACATGCAAGGACAGCAAAGCGAAGGGAAGGGACATTGCTGAGCTACTGCACCTGACCAGGACTGCTCGCCTGCAGACTCCTCACACGTGAGAAATTACAATTCTTAATCACAGGAGCCTCTGTTAACTGAATTTTCTGTTTCTTGCTGCTGAAGGCATTCCTAATGGATACATCTGCTTGCCCGCCTTTACCACTGGATTATAAATTTCTGGTTCAATATATAAATTCCTTGACAGAAAGTCTCAAATAGCTTCATCTTTGTATTTATTGCCCAGCCCTCAATAAATGCTGAATTGATTGAACGTGGTTTCACCTATCAATGTGATCAATTCAACTGACAGGGAGAGGGAGAAACTAGACGCAGCTGAAGAAGCATTACCTAACGGTGTACTTTTTAAAAGATATTCTGTGAAACCCTTTTTTTGGTTTTAGCATTTCCATTGTTGATCTATTATCTAATCTGGGCAAAGCTGAACTCAGAAGGTTAGTGAGCCGATTTCCACCTTCGTTAGATGAACTTTGGAAGGGCAGCCTTCTCAGTGACTGGTTTCGTCAGACACCACAGGAGGACAGATAAGGAACCTGCCGTGTAAACAGGGTGGACTCCTCAGTGGTGTTATCGTGTTTCACCACCTCTGTCTCCTTGTTTGGACTCTTCCCCTGTAAACACATCCAGGTAAGCCTACACTGTGTTTGTTAAACCCTCGGGATCCACCCTGAGGTTATTTTCAGAGTTTTGTCCCAATAAAAACTTCCTCTCAGATGAATAAGCAATTGTGGTGGTGGATTGGAAGGACACAAAACACATACAGTCCCTAGAATTTATTTTGTAAAGGTCAGTTATCAGATGTCAAGAGACCGAACTGCCTGGGCTACTTTCTAACTTTGAGTGGTGATGTGAAAAGACATTTGCTCTTTAAGAACGTGGACATCATTACTTTCACTGCGGCCTTTTTCCTGATTTTCTTGCCTTGTACACACAAAAGTCAGTTGTAGAAGGTCAGTATGCCTTGATCTCTTCGAGAAGGATAACCATCCGACTTCCTGACGGTTACTCGAGTCTACGTTTTCAAGGACCATTTCCTTGACTATTAAATTAATGCAGTGATGCTGCTGTCACATATAATAAACATGAAATTTAAACCAAAAACTAATGTTGCCTGAAAATGCCTACCGTGAAAACATTTGTCTGATAAATGTGTTTGGAACTTAAGTAGTTTCTCAACTAGAATAAGAATGCCGTGGTCCCTAGCACTTTAAATAATGGAAGTCTCAGAGCCATGCATACTTCCTTATCCTTAACAAAACAGGATAATTGTGTGTCTATCTTTCACAAGAAGACAAAAGCTCTCTGAGCCGACGAGCTTTAAGACCTTGTAGGTAAGAAAATCAAACCGAGTTGCAATGTGCTATGGAAATTCCACCACAGCATATCTTGCCAGCATTAACTAGGATCTAACAGATTATTCTTCTAAAGGGTAATGCGTGTGAGCATACGTGCAGTGAAGCATTAACAAAAGTCAGGGTGCCCTCGGGTGTCCCTGTGACTTGTCAGTGACAGTGAGGACCGGGAGATGAAGGTTCCCTGTAAGAAAATCTCACATTGATAGAGATACGAGACAGAAAGGGCATCTTCAGCATTCATGTTAGATGTTCGCATTTGAAGGACACAACTGCAGGTTCTGAACCGACGCAAAGTCCACAAGGACAGGCTCTGTTTGAAGTAATAATTTCACGGGATGTACTTACAAACTGACAGGTGCCTACAACAAGTGATATCCTCATCTGTGTTTTGTTTGGATTTTACGTCAGAAGTTCAGTAAATATGTCCCCAAATGTGAGATTCTTCAAGTAGCTATAAAGGCGAAATGAATACAGAGATGATATTCATAGTCTGGTTGATTAAATAAGTTAAAATATTCATTTTCTAATATACTTCTGTGATTTTAGGAAGGAAAAAACCTGTCTACAAAACGCTCCAAAGCATGTGCTCTGGCTGTTGAATAAGTCTCCCAATTGAACCCATCGTTAGGCAGGGTCGGCCTCCGCGCAAAACACAGCAGAAATCTTAACCTGTCAACCCAGGCAATTCTGGTCTCCAAGCTACTTTCACTGAATATTAACCAGGCAACTGAAGCAAATGCAGATTGTGCTGGATATTTATGATTATTAACAACAATACCAGCATCTATTGAGCCCTTTCCGTGCTCTGGTTCCCACACCCCACGCAGCAGGTTCCATTACCATGTCCTCTCTGCCAATGAGGAAACTACAGACAATAGCTGAGAGCTCAAGGACTCGCAAAGGTCAAACAGCTGTGCACATCGGAGGAGGCCCAGCTCTGCTGCTGGGGCGTTATCCGTCACGAGGCCCTGTAGAGACCGTGCCTGATGCAAATAAAGCAAAATTTCAATGGTTTCATTCAGCATCGACTAATATTTACACCAAGATTTTTCCGTTTTTAAGCCATGGCTTCATTTTAGCTTTTCAGCTCACTTTAGTCAAAAACCCATGGAAGACACATTGCCTGCTGGTAGGGATTCTCAAAGCGAGCTCTCTGTCTCTCTGCTGTGTTTGAAGGACAGTTTAAAATCCTGCTTTATTCTCCTCCCCAGTTGACATTTTTGTCAGCTTTCTTCTCCTCAATTAGGAAACCACAAAATCCCAGAGGCGTCAGAAGCCTTCACTCCCAGTCCTGTAAGATGCTGCTCTAAACAAGAGACCCTAGCAGTGGAGGAGGTCAAAGAAGCATTTCAGTAACGCGTGAACGCTACCACGGCACCCGCCTCACCCCCAGAATAGAGCTTTAGATAGGCATCGATGCCAATCGTTCCAGAGCACGAGAGCTTCACGAAACGTCAGCACTGATCGACTCTCCCAGGTGGACCATTCGCGGAAGCGAGCGCCTCTCTGAAGTGCTTTAGAGAAGGGAGAAGAGACGTCCACAGGCCCACTCCATTACGTCCTCCAGGGCACAGCTGTATGCTCTGCCGCGAGATGGCTCTAACAATATCCCGGCACTTACACAAAGGCTGGAGACCAGCCCCTGGGCCCACATCCCCCATCTGAGAAATAACAATGAACTATTAATGACAAGAAGATCAGCCTCTTCTCCCTTGGCAATCTGTCACAATGCACTCGGCAGTTTGGTGTGTTTATCTGTCAAAAGGATGTTATCTTAGCAAGAAAAGCACATTTTTCAGGAAAGTGTTCTTCTCAGGGATAAAACGAGAGCTAAATAGTTTTTACATTATTACTGCAGATGTGTTTCATTTTCATAAATCACGGGCAGATGAAATACTTCACTGAACAGAGTCAGCAATAGAAAAACGGCACCCGATGCCTTCTGGATCCATAAAATCAAGCCCTAGTTTAATTGTTTGGTTATTTAGGCATTCTTCTTTCTGAAAAATCAATGTTTGGGTCTCAAATTCATTTTAGCTTTAGAATCTGGGGAGAATTCAGCACACTCGGACACAATTTGCCGCCCTTCGGATTGTCTCAAAATCAGGATGGAGAGCCATTGTTTACGGCAGCTTCTCTTCTGCTGTAATATGTGAAGCCTTAACTTCTCATTATACGCATTCAGAAACTGAGCTTTCCGTCCTTCTGCCCAAGCACATAAATTCATCACCCCGTTCACGGCGCTGGCTAATGCCCTATCTCTGACCTATTTTCCTTCCAAAATATTGATATTCAATGTATAAAAACAATCTTAGAATTAAAGGAAGGCTACGCCCTCCTGACAAAGCCTTCTGGAAGACAAGGTCATTCCACTGCTGACCCACAAGTCCTCAGGGAAACCTTCTGAGAACTCTCCTCGTCTTAAGGCAGACATTTTACTTTCTTGCCAAAACGGAACTTAAGCTTGTTAGAAATTTCCCTATCAAAATCCATTTCCCATCTCTTTCGAACTTAATTCATCAAATTTTTAGGTCCCATGGATATTATGTTTCTTCAAGTTTGAGAAGTCAGGAATTACGCTTTAAGGCATCATGGAGGAATAGGGACTGATTTTCCTGAAACAAATATAAAACCAAACAACATACATGAAACAGTAGTTTTCAGACGCTGGACGACAGGCAGCGCAGGACGGTAACCCCAAGGGGAGGAACCACGTGGGGGGAACCTACCACCACCCAAGTTTGCTGCCTGGAGGAGGGGGGGGGGAACCTGAATGGAGCCCAGAGGTGTCTCTGAGTTCAGAATTCAGGAAGCCCAAGGAGGCTGGAATTCACAGGGTAGAGAACAGAGAGCAGAGACCTACGTGGAGAGAGAGCTGCACAGAGAGATTGTCCTGGAGATCAGCGTTGGGCCCCCTGGAACCCTCAGCTGAATCTGGTTAGCTCGTGGATGGAGGGAACTTCCTAAGGAAGAGGAAAAGCAGAGGAAAAGCCACCAGAAAGGAATGGGAGAAAGAGCCTCCGAGCTCACACAGGGCTGGGAAGAGTTCCTGGCCCTCCAGCCAGAGCGTCAAAACCTTACAACTCACAGGGCACTGGAGGGAGCGTCAGAACGGTGTCGCTTCAGGAGTGGGGCACAGTCAGCCCCAGACCAAGGTCCACAGACTTTTCCTATCAAAGTTCATACAGTAAATACTTTAGGCTTTATGGGCCAAGAGGCAAAATCAAACACATTTCATAGGTACTTTCGTAACAAGAGAGACAACTCCTCTCCCCCCTCGGCGTTTGACTGAGATGGGCCCTGCCACGTGGTGGGCCTGCTTTACGCCTAACTGCCATCCGCTGGAGACATCCTTGAGATGAAAGCACGGGCCTGGGGGAGAGGTCTGGCTAGTGTGTGGGAGGGGAAGGGTAGAGCTACGGACTGAGTGTTTGTGTCCCCGACATTCACATATTGGAGCTCTAGCCCCCAGTGTGATGCTGTTAGGAGGTGGGCCTTTCGAAAGTAATCAGGTTTAGGTGAGGTTGTGAGGGTGGTGCCCCCATGGTGCCATTAGGGCCCTTGCCCCTGAGACCAGAGCATCTGCTCTCTGTCTCTGCCGTGTGGGGATACAGCGAGAAGGCAGCCCTCTGCACGAGGGTTCTCTCCCGGAACAGGGACTGAACTGACACACCCTGATCTTGGACTTTCCGGCCTCCAGAACTGGGAGAAATAAACGTTTGCTTGTTTGAGCCACTCAGTGGATGGTGTTTTGTTACAGCAGCCCAAACTGACAAAGACGGGTAGCCACCTCGGTCAGCACCACTCTGCCCGGTGACACCGGAGCCTGTGTGCTGGGTTCTCCGTCTTAGACGGCAGCTTGCTGGAGGGAGTTGACTTTCTAATGTGCTGACCCCCAGACTCGGATTCTGTGCTTGATGCTTGGTGGGTGCCGACAGCGAGGTCTCCAACTTGGAGGCGGCAACCCATGCCCGGCCTGAACAGCAGTGAGGCACAGCCACCAGCAGGCTCTGGGGATGGAGAAGGAGGTCCCAGCTGCGTCTTTGTGGCTCACCGTGATTGAGTGGCACCCTCAGGACATACAAGAGCAGACAGTGGGCTGGACTTGGCCTGCAGACGACAGTGTGAGGACCCCTGCCTTGGACGAAACATCGCTCTGGTCTCACCAAACAAATTCTTGAAAGACTCAACAAAGATTAGAAGGCAAGTCTTGAAAGAATGAAACTGTTTCTAAGCAACTTTGCCGCTTGGCATCTAACCCAGAAACTTCACAAAGCTCGACACATTGAGGGAACTAGAGAACACTCTGCACTCAGTAAGTCAAAATTCCCAGTGTCTGGAAACCAATGAAAAATTTTGCCAGCTGTTCAAAGAAGCAGGAAAATACAACCCATACTGCAGAGAAAAATAAAAAGAAATAGAAACAGATCCAGAAATGATGCAGATGATGGAATTAGTAGGTAATGGCGTTGAAAGAGTTCCTACAACTCTACCCCATATGATCAATAAGGTGGGGAAAGCATGAGCACCCTAAGGAGAACTATTGATGATATAAAAAGACCCAAGTCTCACTTTTAGAGATAAAAGCTACAGGGGACGGGATTGACCACAGATTAAATCCAGCGGAAGAATAGATGAGAAACTTTAGAGACAGCAATGGAAATGATCCCAAATGAGATACACAGAGAAGAAATGAACAGAGACTCAGTTATCTGTGGGACGACTTCAAGTGGCCTAACACACATGTAATTGGAGTCCCTAGGTGAGGAGGCACTCAGAAAAACATTTAAAGAAATAATGGATGAAAAATTTCCAAATTTAATAAAAATCATAACCACATGTGCAAGTTCAGTGAACCCAATGCAGAAGAAACGTCAGCAAAACTACGACACAGCAGCTAAAGCGCACAGTGGCTGAAATGTCAGAGGTCAGATGGCCACACTGAGTTTACGGTGAGCACGACGGGTGTGAGGGAGGCACAGCGTCCGGAACACGGGGGTGGGTTAGCGTCATGAGAACAGCCTTCAAAGGGAACAGAGAACTTCTAGGATTCGTACATGCTAAGCAACTCAGGCTGTTACTCCTGACCAAAATTATCTGCACTGAATCTGGGAAAATGGTATAAAATCTCATTCATTCATTAACCCATTGACATTAATTCAACAGACATCATGCTCCTGTTTCTGCAAAGGCACATGAGGACACAGAGAGACGAAGGACTCCAGCCCTGCCATCACACGCTGAGCATCGAGCTACCTGCCGGGTGTTACGGCTGAAACTGCTCCACAGTTGTGTGACAGGCACACACGTAGACTGTAGCTGTTCCTTCCTCCTTCCTTATCACACATCACACTGGACACGAGGCCACAGCTGATGAGGAGGAAATGCTCCTTTCCTGGGCACTCATGTCTTCGTAGCGTGTGAAACCATCCTCCAGGAGGGCGGGCGCGGTTTGCTGTGGAATACTTCCCCGTTCAGTCCCCTCTTTCAATCGTCATCCCTTATCTCTGGCACAACCCTGCCTGCAGCTTCTTATCAAAGTTTATGACAGGTAGAGACGTGACAGTCATGCGGTGTGCACAAATATTTACAAACAAACGTGAAACAAATGGGCACAACCCAAGATCAATGACCTCTACGTGGGTGATGCACAAACACGAAAGTGAAGGAGCCGTCCACAGGACAATGGCCTTTGAACAGGGTACGCACTATCGCAGTGGCACCACCATGAAACAACAGCGGGGACAAGCAATGAGGAAGAAAATAGCTCAGCCTCGAAGTTCTGAAGAGCACAGTACGAGGACCGCGAGGGGGTACGAGTGAGCCAGTGCAGCCGGGAAGAACTCGTCAGAAGGTTTATTCATATTTATTTCATGTAGTTCTTTACAATTTCTGGAGGGGGTAAGTTTTATAACGTACATAAGGTACTGGTACCCAATGTATACTTTTCTATAAATAAGCCAGCATACGCACATTAGGAATACAATACTTTTTAAACTTATGGGCGTATGACCAAAAACATTTGGAAACCACAGGTCTGGAGAAGTTATTTTTAAACATTATTAGAAGCAGTTCCCCTTCTCGAACTCTTATGTGAAACACCAAAATGAAAAGATGAGTAACATTTAAAAAATATTTTTTAATAAACACTATTTTCCAACTTCCAAGTCATAATGTTTGATTTTTATGAAACTGATGAAGATGATTTGATTTGAAATGAAAGATTATGGATAATTGTAGCATTTTACCAGCCTTGGCTGCTGGATTTGTTTCCATGGGTTTTGCAATACTCACAGATGAGGAGCTGTGAATAACCACAGTGTATCACCAGCTTATTTCATCCAGGGCAGTGCTGGATCCTCAGTACTACTGGTCTGCCTAGTGGATGGAGGAACAAACGAATGAGTGCTGGCAGGGCTTCTATTCAACAGAGGTGGCAGGAGAAGCCTTAAGGTCCACAGGAAAATGAGCCCAGCAGGCAGCACATATTAATGTGTTCACGGGCTACAAAGTATCAAAACTTAGCATATGTATTTACTCTTAAAATAGTTTAAATTTATTTGAAAAGCTTAAAGTATATGAAAAGTGAAATAAACATAAAATATTTGTAGACTTTCTGTCCTAGTTTTCCAAAGAAAACAATAAAAAAATGGCTAGTCTGAAGATTTTCCTTTTTGTTTTCTATAAAAAACATAGAACAATTTGGCAATGAATAAATGAATAAGGTTTTTATATTAGGTAATACTATTAATATTATTAGGTAATATATTAATATATATATTAGGTAATATATTAATATATTAGGTAATATAATATTAATATATTAGGTAATACTATTGTATCAGTGTTATTTTCCTGATTTTAACAATTGCTCTATGATTAAGAAAGACAATGTTCTTGTACTGAGCTATTTGCAAGTACATAGTCAACATGTCTGTACATATTCTCAAATGGTTCAAAAAATTTCGTACATTTTCAAGTTGACATCTACAACCTAAACCACGATGGGCGAGCTGCTCAGGAAAGGGCCGTCAGATGCCGCCCTAGGCTGTTGTCTGGTAACAGTGATGCTCGTTAGACTGACAGTGAAGGAAACGCCAGTTCCAAGCGGTGGATCCAAAGAACACAGGCTGTTGTTCACGCAGCACGACGTCCTCCAAGGCAGGAGGTGCGTACGTGTCGAGAGACGTGTTTGTCAACAAGCACACATTTGATACACAAACATACACACACAGAGATGCTACAACTCAATGTGCCACTCAGTATATTTCCTCTCAACTGTTTATAGCTCTGGAAAGTTATCTTTTTTATTAATGTCTTTATTTCCTTTTTCCCCCCACTAGATATGAATTCGTGAGACAGGCCACACACACAAACACACAAATATGTATCTCTATATCTGTCTATTGATCTATCCATCTACCTACCCATCATCTATCTAGAAAGAGGGAGAAGGAGACGGGAGGAGAACAACAAAGTCAGTGTAAACTCTTAACAACGGGAAACCGGGTGAAGGTGCGTGAGAGCAAATCCGTGTGCTTTTCAGAAAGTCTGAAGTTCTTGTAAATAAACAGTTACAGCAGAAGACTGAAATTGATAGTCTGGAAGAGAGGCCGACATGACTTGAGATCTCGGAGTTTCTCTGCTTCCATCTCAGAGCGCCGGCAGTCACCGTCGGGTCATCGTCTCAGGTTGCCTTGAGGGCCTGTTTCAGTCCGCCTTGTGGACACTTTCCCAAGAATCCACGTCCGGTCAACTCAACAGGAACAGACATCAAACAAATTTTAAGATGTTTATGTTAAAGATATTTTCAGAAAAAATAAAAGAAAATAATAGTGATATTAATAAAAACCAGTCACTGATCCCTCACTGACCTGTACTCCAGAGTAAGTCATGGCAAACCAAAGAACAGTTTGAGCTGATCTGTCTTTCCTCCACGTTTGAATGAGAGGTGACACGGGCCTTCCGTGAGCTTGTCGTGTGATTTAATTCTACAAACACATATTGAGCGGGTACCACTGCGTGGGACCCACAGTGGAGAAGTGTCGACCTGACTTTTGGAGACCTCGGTCTTCTACAGGAAAGGAAGAACAAAATAGGACGAAGAACAAATAGAAAAACCTAGGGATTGGCCAATACTTTGCAAAAAGTGTTTGTGGTCCGCGTCCCCCAGAGCAGGTGTCGCCAACGAGCTGTAATTTCAGGGGTCGCTGGAAAACTGCAACTGCTCAACAATTTCACGTCGCCTGGGAGGGCTACCACAGAATGAAGCATCTTGGACGTGGGGGACCGTGAAGCTGTTACTCGCTGGGGGACCTTCAGCCCTGTGGGGATCCCCAGAGGAGAGCCGTGAACAGCAGGCAGTCTGAACGGTAAGGTGAAGGTCAGTCGAGGGCGGGGGGCGGAGGCGCTGGGCGGAGCCTGGGAGGGAGCACAGCGCCTCAGAGGGCGGGGGGCGGAGGCCACATCGCCTCTCATGTGTGGTTTCCCGTCAGACTTTTTGTTCAGCGGCATCAGAATCAGATAGTCCAACAATATAAACGTGTACACTTTCTACACTGCGGAACTATTTAAAGACATTCTCTGTACTCAGTCTAAACGACACCTATGATGTCGCCCAACTACGACAATCTAGTTTTGAGGAATGTGAGCATAGAGCACCATTTTATGACAACTCAAACTGAAAATTAAAAAAGAATAGAGGCCGGCCCTGTGGCTGAGTGGTGAAGTGTGCGCTCCACTTCAGCGGCCCGGGGTTTCGCCAGTTCAGATCCTGGGCTGACCTACACTCGGCTCATCACGCCGTGCTGGGGTGACGTCCCACACGGAGGAACCAGGATGACCCACAACCATGCACTGAGGCTTCAGGGAGGAGAAAATAAAAGAGGAAGATCGGCAACAGATGTTAACTCCGGGAGAACCTTCCTCACCAAAAAGCATAAAAAAAAGAATAGAAAGCTATATTTATGTTTGGAGTGAAGAATATTCAAAATAGCTTAAACAACACGAGAAAAATGAAACAGCGTCTATGGCACAAACCCGCTGCATGCAGGACTCGGGGAGGGTGAGCCGTTCCTGCTTCACCAGCACGATGCTCGACGTCTGCGGCTGAAACGTGACGGACGACCTGCTCAGAAATAACCAGGGGACGCCACTCCGCTCCGTTGTTTTGGCAACAGCGGCACCCAGCAGGACGAGAAACCACAGGGGTGACTCCTGACAGTCTCTCCTTGACCAAACTTAAGACGGGCTCCTCTGAGCTCTCACTACCACCCGGCCCCAGCTGTGGGCCCTTCCTCAGTCTGCAGAGGCCACTTTTAGCAAGACTCCTGCTAAGTCAGTCTGAGACAATCCCCATCCTCAATGCCTGATCACCCTCCACACCTGGTCCATCTTCTCACCCCACCTCTGGAGTCTAAGTCGCTGGCCTGCCTTCAGCAAGGATCCTGCTGTGCCGGATTAGCAGGAATCCTCTGCCTCTCATGTCTCCTCCTGGCAATTTTCTGTCCACTGCCCCCCACTTTAACATCCCAGGAAGCTCCACTTATGTCACAAGCGTTTATTGGGCATCACTGTATACAACATTGCAGGAAATACAAAGAAAAGGGTCCATCGAAGGGCGACCCTTGACCCTGACCCGGAGGACAGGGAACACAGATGTGACATAGAACCTGGACAGGCTCAAGTCACCAGCTGGAGTCCAACGAGTGAGTGGCGGACAGCAAACGTTTTCCTAGAAAAAGGACGGAGTCTGCAAAACACACAAAGAAGAGAATTATGCTCTTCTGCATCATGGAAACAATTTGTGCTGCCAGGAGGAAGACAAGTGGAAATTAATGCCAGAACCTGGTTCGATTTTCTCTCAAATTAAAAACAATGAATTTAATGCTCATGAAAAGCACGTGCTGTGCACTGCAGAGGCTGAGCCAGTTATGTGCTTATTCACAATTTCGTGTCTCTGGTACCAGACACGTGGCGGGGAGGCAGCCGAGGACACAGCACGGCTGCCGGGATCCTGCCTGCAGTTACACCGCGGGCGGCGGGGCCTCCTCCCTCCCCGTTCACAGTCATGGGGACAGCTCCTTCCCCCACCCTGCCTTCCAGAGCCGACCTGAGTGAACGCAGAGGAGGGACGTTCAGTGACTGCCTCCGTCAATACCAGGGCAGCATCGCCAATAAAGAGTCTCTGATAGAAAGCACTTTCAAGTGCTCTGTTGGCCTTCAGACAATTGCCACCACGGAGAAAGCCACTGACTTCATGTGACCACAATTGATTGCAACGTCCTCTCGTTTAATTCATTGGCTGATTAGAGCACGATGCCAATAACACCACGGCTGTGGGGCTTGACCCTTCTTTAGACCAACTCTGGGAGGGCATGTCTTTACCTTCGGGTGTAACCTCTGCCCCTGGAGGCCAGTTTAAAAAATCAAGTAAAGACAGCACTGTGGGCTCACCTTCTTTCCCTAATTTTCTCTGCCTTTGCCTTTCCCTCCAGCAAAGGACACACCCCCCACACACATGCACACATGCAATTGACTGTTTTCTCTCTGAAATGACCTGGCTGGGGCTGTAGGATGACCCCGAGGTCTGAGACGACCTTTGCTGGGCTGGAAGGAGAGAGGAGCAGCAGAGACGTTGCTGTGACTGCAGGTGACACCAGGCAGTTGTGACAATGACAGAAATGATGGACAGTGAGCCGCTGAAGCACATTCTAGGACTGGCCCACAGATGGCAAAGCAGTGACGGAAACCTGAACACCTCTCTCAGTTCTCACACAAGCCTCCAGCCTCGCTCACCATCCTTTCTCACAGAAAGTAGAGAACATGGCGGCAGCTCCCGCCCTGGACCCGTTCTGACCCAGTGGCAGGGTCACCAGCTCCCTCCTCGGTGTCCCCAAAGTGTCCTCCATTTATTTGTTAGTATCATCTTTTATGACTTACACTCACCCCCTTTCCCTCCTACCTCCCTGTGCTCAGCTTGAGGCCTTGTTTCACTCCCCACGGTCTCCACGGTGAGGCAGCAAGAACACAGACTGTCCTCCAGGTGCTCCCCCCTGTCCAGGGGCCAGGTCCTGGCCGGAGAGGTGAGACCAGGAGGCCAGCACCAGAGGGAGGGCCGAGGGGAGCGCCCCAGCCAGGGGCTGCTCCTGCTGTCCACCAGGATCGGGCTGTGCATTCAGCCTGGGGCCTCCTTCAGGCGGGGGCCGTGTTGGTGGGGCCACGCAGAGCGAGAGGCTCCAGGTTTGGGCATGGACGGGGCTCCCCCCAGCCTGTGAGCGGCAGACCCCCACCTCCAGGAGCACAGATGGAGCGTCCAGGGCTGGACAGCACACGCCCTGGAAGCAGCCCCTGGTCAGGTGCCCTCTTTGGGGTCCTTATCGCATGCCTGCTTCATGCCAACCCAGCGCTCACCATCCCGCCTCTGTCTGATCAGGAGGCTCCCAGGGCGGGCACCGTGTTCTAGTCGCTCTTATGTCTCACACGGTACCTGCCTTAGTCACTCGACAAATAGTTTTTCAGTTGAAGGAATACATAATTTTGAGCAACTCAAATGTTTAAAAATGTAAGGGGTGATCACACAATAAATTTATCCTCTTCACTGAGAAACTATGACGCTAAAAGCCACCATGAAGGGTATGAAGAAAAACGGTATTGAGCATCTCAGGAGAGCACAACATCCACGTGCAAGCGTTCTCCCACAAGAGACTGAGCGTGCTGCGCACACAGTGCTGGCTCCCCGGGCAGCTGGGTCTCGGCCATCGCCTGGCAGGGGAGAAGCCACAGCCAGCAGTGTGGCCATGGCGTCAGCTGCCAGGTCCTCTGCTTCCCTCCCGGTCCTCCTGGTGCTGGAGAGCAGGGGCTCGGCTGCAAATCTGGGCTGTGGAGATGAGGGGCCGCCCGTGAGAGTCAGGATGGAAAGCACCCTCCCTGAGGACTGGCGACGCCTCTGACATCCGCTCTGACAGGCCCGAGAAGGAACCGCCCCAGCGTCGCTTGTGTGACTGTTCCGAGAACTCATACACGTACGTGGACTCCTCACCATGGCCCTACAGGCAGGCAATGTGATTGCTCCACGTTCCAGTCAAGGAAGCCACACAGAGAGGTTAAGTGACTTGTCTAAATTCACCTGGAGAGTAAGTGATGGAGACAGAGTCCCAGCCTGGATGCCCGGCTGAGTGCCCACTCACATCCCCCAATTCCAGACGCTCACTGGTAATCCTGCAGAGCCAGAACCAGCCACCCACCACCCAAATGTGGGTGGACGCCCCGGGTTCAGTGCTAATGAGAAAGGAGGTGTGCGGCTGCCTCAGGGCAGTCAGCGATGGTCTTACGTTGTCTCTTCTCAAATCCCCCCTCCCCAGCCTTCCCAGGGCCCCGTGGAAGTGAGTCCCCTTTGTCCCCAGTCCTACCATGACACCCAGGCCTCTGTGGTGGCCTTGTCACAGTCTCTCTTGCACTGTGTCACCGGAGGGCAGGGAGAGTATCTTTGCTGGCTCATGGCATCTGGTCTGTGCCAGGTACACAGATGTCCTCCTCAAACGGGGCAGAGACGACGGATCTGAAGCGACCACGTGAGACAAATGGCTGACACGTTCAGGTGGCATTTTATTAATCTCGGCTATTTTCAGCATAGAAAACATTGCAAGTCTATCTTTACGAAATATCGTTAAGCTCTTATAAGTACCTATCCCCTGATTTAAGTATATTGATGATCAATCTTCCTCAGAAAATATGCTTCTCTACCACGGTGGATTTTAAACATTTTTAATCTGGACCTTCTGGAGTCCTGGGTGAACCCGTCCTGGGGAAGGAGGAGCCGAGGAGGAAGAGGGGACAGAAGGGGGAAGGGGGAGAAGAGGGAGGAGGGAGATGTCTGCCCGTTGAACTCCTAGGCTACTGCCGGGAAGAAAGCTGAAATTTGCAACACTTTTCCTCCAAGTAGTCCGGGCGGATAGCGCTAATGGGGTGTGGGAGAGAAGGCGTGGGGTGCAAATGGCACGGTGCTAATGGGGAAGGCGAGGAGAGGGTGGGAAGGGCTGCGATCCACACCCCAGGGACAGGGGTGGTGTGACACTGAGAGCCACTTGTGCTAATGAGCCCTGTTTATGACACTGAAGAAACACCTCCCGCAGGTCATACAGAGCGAGAACCCAGTCTGTCTACTCCCCGTGACAAGACGCGTGACCAGGCACAGTGGAGGCAGGGTGAACACTCGGCCTAGGCCTCCCCAGACAGTGCAACGTGAAATACTCTGTCCTATGGACTTAACCCTGGCAATTCACGTGCCCGCTTTCTGCTTTGAAGATACATCAACATAAACTGATTGCAAGAACGCTGGGGGAGGGGGGGGTGGCTGATGGCAAAACATCTTGAGTTCATTAGCTCTCTGCTGCAGATCACGCCAATCCTCTGCAAAAACCCTCCCGTGACTTTCCTCAGGTCCAACCTCTGAGACCCTGCCCTGCCCCTCGAGACTCTGCAGGACCTGACGCCACCCCTCTCCCCTTTCATCACAGCCTCCCACCACGTTGGCTGCCTCCTGTCCCGTGAACGCCCAGCTCACTCCTGCCTCAGGGCTTTGACTCGCTCTTTTCCTGTCCAGAATGTTCTTCTCCCTGAGGCCGTTCGCCATGAGCTTCTTCTGGTTCAGACTTGACTCAAGTGCGGCCCTCTCATGTCCCCTCATGGCGTGAACAATAAATGCTGACGATATTAATTAATTGTTCATTTTAACTAGTGAATTTGGGGGTGGGAGTGGGGTTGAAAGCATTTCACCAAAGGGTGCCACCTCACTATGAACCAAACTGGCCTGGAGACGGGGGGACCGAGGAAGCCAGGGTCCAAATGGCTGCGGACACTCTGTTGTTGCAAATGCTACAAAGCAGAGCAGCCTGCACTAGTGTCACCATCTTCAGTTTGGCTGGTATTCGCAGCACGGCTCCTGGAGGACGGAGGGCCAGCCGTCGTCCCAGGCCTGCCTTTGGCTCACCTGCGCGCAGCCAAGGGAAACCGTTTCCCACCTCAAGTCGTACTCACAGTCTCTGACTGTCCCCAGTGCTCCTCCCAGATCTCTTTCTTAAGGTCAGGAAGCCTTCCACCAGGTTGTCCCACGTACACCGAAGGATTTTCCAGTGGCCCCAATTGTGTTAGAGCCCGACGCTGCCTCTTCCTGCTCACCAGCATGTTTAGTTATAATGCTCACATTCTGAAACGAAACCTTTCTTTCCCAGCTTGAGTGTCTCCTCCACGACCTACACAGATATCACCTTATTTACCAGATTTGTTCCCCCCAACATGTGGGAGAGAACAACAGGGTGGAACTTGCTGCTCCCTAACGCACGCTGTTCATTTTGGTCACGGTGTCTGTGTCCCAGACGCTGGACGCTCTGTGGTTCATTGATCGATGCTTCTATAAGGGTCGCACCTCTGCAGGTTGAGTGACCAGACAAGGATGTGAGTGAGCAGAGCAAGCAGGCTCGACAGCGATGGGACACAGTTGGGCTCGCTCTGCAGAGCCGGCTGCTTGATGACGCAGGATCTGATTCTTCAAGAGGAGTTCAACATTCAGATTTTTTAATGTGAAAACTTCTTAAGTGTTATATCAAACTTTAAAATATTATGGAGAAAGGACCTTCCAGGCACAGAGAACCTGAGAGCATGCGGTGGGTCTGGAGAAATTCAAGCCATTTAACGCTCTTGAGTGGAGTGCACAGTGGGGAACAGTGGGGAGAGGGGCTGCAAAGCCACTTGGGTTTATCCTGTAGTGACGAGATTCCGTCTGAGGACATTAGCAGCGACGTGACAGAATGACACTCATATTTATATTTGAGCGGTCAGGAGGGTGGGTCAAGGAGAAAACTGGGTTGAGACAGGACCAGAGGATGCCACAGCAGTCCCGAGGAGCATGTTGGCAAGGGTGCAGGGGACAGACGGACCCAGGCGCTCACAGGAGGACAGGAAGCAGGACGTGGTGACGGGCTCAAAGCGGGAGTGAGGGAGAAGGAGGTGTGCAGGATGTCGCCTGGATGTCCGGGTTGGAAGAGTGAGTAGGGAATGACTCCGTCGCTCACTGAGGCTGGACGTGCAGGGGCAGAGCAGGCAGGGTAGCCCGGTGGGTGGGGCAGGTGGAGGACGCGCTCAGCCTTCGACAAGTTCTGTGTGACGTGATTGTGTGGCAGCCCCAGGGCTGGAGACAGTTTCTCGGGAGACGTCAGAGTAAAGGCCGTGGGAGTGGATGGTGAGACAAGAGACAGCCCGGGAACCGGGGCTGGAGAGCAGCCTGTCAGGTGGGGCATAGAGGGCGACGACTGTGGGATCAGTGAGACGATCCCATCATGTGTACCCTCAGAAACGTGGATCCCACAGTCCGCCTCCACCGTGGGAGAGAGCAGTGCTCTGGGAGCCACACGCCACCATGGTTCCCATACCTGTGCTGACAGGCGGCAGGCGCACCGTGCAGATGGCAATCCGATGGGAGACCGTGATGGAACCAGTTGTGACAATGGCTCTGAAAAGGGCTGCAGCGGCACGTTTGAAACAGTAAAGAAGCTTTCCCAGGGTTGTGAGTTCCCTCCCCTGCAATTCTTCTCCAAAAAGCACCAGCCCGGCATTTTATCACACTTGGCAAAGGTGGACAATGACTGTGGCTCTGACTCCACGAGCAGGCTTCCCAGAGACTCAGGCAGTTACTGACTTTTGAATCTGCACAGGCAAATCGTGGGGGACAGAAACCTCGCCTTTTGCCACAGATAGCAGCCTCATGGGGCTTGGGGAACCGAAGAATATCACTGGGCACCAGAGACACCTGGCTGTTACTGATAGCACCCCAGCAGCCTTTAGAATATGGTAACCAGCTTTGATACTCATTTCTAAAAACAAATATACTTACATTTTACTTATCAATCTTTTAAAATTTGTTTTATTTTTAACTTTCTACAGGGCTGTGGGCTTTTGCTCCACATTTATGGTGACGAGCTTCTACATCTGAGAGCACAGCCGGGTGGAATGACCAGGTCCTGAGCTGCCGCACTGCACATCCCAAATGGCTCGGACTCCTAACAGAAAGTTTCGATACATGAGGATCTCCCTTGATCAATCTTTTCAGGTTGATAAAATCACAAGGTTAGGGCAAAATGCAAAATGTGTTCATTTTCTCACACTAGTTGGCGTTGGCACCTAGTGGAGAAACTGCTTGACTGATATATGTATATAATTGTTGACTAATAGAAGGACGTTACTCCCAGATAATCCTTAAGAGCAGTTCTCTCAAAAAGAACGTTTTAAGGAGGAAAATCACGTAGTTATTCCAGGTGGTGGTATTTGCCTTTCTAGATGCAGGACATCCTCATCTTTTTCCTTCCGGCCTGGGAAATATTCTTCTGGCCTCTCTAATTGGAGATGGTCAACGTTCAAAGTTAAATTTACAGTCAAGGAACCCGTCCACAATTAGTGCAGGGATGACTTATTGAAAAGGGCATTGACGTAGGTCAAACACAAGCCTGTCCTGAGCAGGACACCCCCTTGGGGCAGCTGGCGACAGACCCTGGGGTAATGCAGCCGTGAGTCCTGCTGACGGCTCCCGGGAAGAGATGCCGGGTAATAAGCCCGAGAGCAGAGTTCTGTCCACTGTGGGTCTGGAGACAGAGAGCAGGAGCCGAGAGCTGTGGCCCAGGGGGCCCCTGAAGGCCAGCATGTCTGCTGTGGTGACCCCGATGGGCTGAACACCAGCTTCCCGCTGCTCTTCACCCAATCAGGAAATCCTACTGTTCTCAGGCCCCTCTAATTCAGAGAAAGTAAATTCTCAAGAATTAGGCCCAATCACCTTCTAAAAACTCATATGCAACTTTGATAAATGCTAGAAGAAAAGGCAGTGATGCTATATTGTTTTAGGTTTATAAAACGGACTTGGAATTCATTTCTTTCATGACCTTGAAAACACATTCCGGTGTTCAACTGAGTTTTGTCCTATTAACAGGCTTCTGAATGTGAACTTCTGCAAGGCAGAGAAGGGGTTTCGTTCTCTTTCTGCTTTTGTGTATGTGCGCATGTTTCTGCTCCCCTGACTTGGCCAATGCTCACCTGGTGTGTGGGGTCAGTAGAGCTCATCCACCAAGAGACCAGACCATGCCACTGATTTATTTCCTTGAACATTTTCCAAAATGAAGCAACATTGTGTGTAGACAAAAACAAAAACAAACAGAAAAGGTAGAAGAGATAAAAGGGGATGTGGCTGTGAGTGTAGAAATCCAGGACACTGCGCCCTGCATGAACACCGTCCCTGGACCAGCTCCCTCTCCCAGCAGAAACCCCCCTTCCTTGGGTGCGGCACTCGCTTGGTAAAATGAGACGCTGGGCTGTACCGTCGCTAAGCGTGCTTCCACTGCTTGTGTTTTTGCTGCTGAGGCCACTGGCTGCCTTTGTGAGCACTCATCAGTCACTCTGACGGGAGATAAATATCCCTCAATTTGGTGGAATATTACGATTTCCCACCACAAGTTCAATGTGCCTCTTTCTTTTCCCGATTATTACAGAGAGAGCTATTGACCTGGAAATGTGTCTTCTTTGATCCTGGAGTCTGGACCTCATTTTCTCAGCATTCCTTTACAAAACAAACAAAAATTTCAAAGTGCCAACAAAGATAGTATCTCTCTCTCTATCTTCTGTAAGAAGATAAGATATCTTCTTAGCAATATCCAGAATAAGTAATCCCCTGAGGGTGGCGTCCTTGGAGGCTCATCACTTCTCTGCTGACCCCGTATCGGGACTGACGTGTCTTCGTGAACGAGGCTGTGTATTGACTGCCTAGTGTAGATTTGGTCTCAAAGCAATCCCTTTTGCTTAAGTAGGCCACTAACTATTCAGCACAAGCTTTATGTAGTCTACTGGTCAATAACTCTAAAACCTGAAGCCTGCTTATGTCATTCCTCCTTAATGCATTTTGTTGAAGGACAAAGCTCTCAGACGCAGTCAGCGGGAGGAAGACTTGTGTCACAGTCATCGGTTGGGGTGGAAGAGAAGAACCAGAGGTACTTGGGATTCCAGGTTTTTGGTTGGTTAGGAAGGTGACCACTTAACTGTGGGACAGAGCAAGGACAGACAACCAGAAACCAGAGTGACATGTCAGGAACACAGTGAAAACGAAAACCGTGAACCGGCAGCAAAGGCAGGTGAAGCCACAGTGGGCAAACCTGGATCCAGAAGGTAGTGAACGGCAGCCAGAGACGGACCCAAATCAGGCAACTGCAGCGGGAGTGAAGTGAGGATGCACACGGAGCCCTGGGATCAGTCTGCTTTGACTGGTAGGGCTTGTTCTAGCCTCTACACAGATATTGCTAATTATTCCCCCAGTATCTGGTCTCTCCGTTTTTTCCTAACAGAATCCTCTAAATTTTAGCTGAGCCACCCGTCTGCAGATTGCACCCCCAGCCCTGGAGCTTGTGGCTTGGGATGGCCGTGTTAACGCAAGTCTGTCTCCTGAGATGACAGGAGAGGTAACATGCGCAGCTTTCTTCACACCCTACAACAGAGGCTGTCTGCCCCCTTCTCTCCCCACCTACAGCCTAGAACCTGGGAGTTGTGACGCTGAGCCACGTGGACAAGAGTCATCCACTAAAGTAGGGTTGAACAACGACAAAGACACAACAGGGTCCCTGATGAACTCCTGGGTCAGAACTATCCTGCCCACCAGGTCTGCCTACCAGGTCAGATTTTCGTAGGAAAGGGTTAAGCCGCTGAACTAATAACCCAGCTCAATGAGTCTTTCTTATTCCTCTTTATTCTGCGTGTGCCCAGGTGTGTGTACACGTGGACGTACGTGTCTCAAAGGCGTCCACTACGTCGTTGATAATTTGAACATGGTCACCAAGAGTCAGATGACTTAAACCACTTGAGATTACGGGGAAAAAATCTTGGAAATACGCAACTGCAACATACACTTCATCTGGGAAGTTAGCCATGCTGTGTTAGAATGACTGTTATGACCCAGTGTATACGGTGACAGATGGTAATTAGTCCTCGGGTGGTGAACACGATGTAGTCCACACAGAAATTGAAATATAATGATGTACACCTGAAATTTATATAATGTTATAAACCAGTGTTACCTCAATAAAAAAAGTAAATAAAACTTGATAAAAAAGTAATCCAGGGTAATTGTACCCACATTGGTTTGGGGAATCCAGTTAGGAGGACAAAACAAGCCATGAGACATCGTCCGTATGGTCTGCAAACCCCTTTCTTTTAACAGTAGAAGAATCCCCATAGACATAGGTAGCAGGTGCAATAAACTACTGTAGATGAGCAGCCTGGGACACACACACAGCCTGGGACGATTCGGTTCCGGGCTCACCCTCTCAGTGATTGTCCGACGGCCCACTCGTGAGCCAGATGCAGAGTGTGGCTTCTCTCTCATAGGCACTCTTATCTGTGCTTAAAATTCCCTTCTTGGAAGCTGGTACAAACCACCGCCAGCTCAACACCAAGGTGCCTATGCTGGGCCGCCACGTGAACGCCCTCCTCATGGCTGGGGCGCCACATGAATGCCTCCTCATGGCCGGGCTGCTGCCCCACAAGTGTGACCACGGCTTTGGATTCTGAAGCAGGAATTAAGTAATCACGCGTCACTGCATCCTGATTTTGTGTTTGTTCCTGAATGCCACTGTATTAATTTACTACTGTTGCCGTAACGGATCACCTCACACTTAGTGCCCTAAATGATACACATTCACCTTACAGTTCTGTAGGTCGGAAGTCCGACAGGGGTCTCACTGGGTTGAAATCAGAGTGTCTACGGGACCACGTCCTTCTGGAGGAGCTGGGGAGGTTCTGTGTCTAGGCTCCTTCTTCCTTGTCTTGTGGCTCCTTCCTTCATCTTCAGAGCCGGCAGTGACACGCTCAGTCCCTCTCCATCGCGTCACTCTAACGTCCTCTCTCGTTTCCCTCTTCACTTTTAAGGACCCCTGTGATGACACTGGGCCAGAAATCCAGGACAATCTCCGCACCTCGGAGTCAGCTGATTAGCAACCTTGATTCCATCTGCAACCGTATTTCCCCTGTGCCACGTAAGGGACACATTCACAGGTCCCAGGTGTTAGGACATGGACATCTACGGGGGACCATTATTCTGCCCACCACAACCACTTCTGAATTAAGTAGGCTAATTTTTGAGTCTGATTGTAGCTGGACTTCTTCAACTCTTCTCTTTCCAACACAAGACAGATTTAGGTGACTCTGAACAACTGGGATGAAAGCACACGGGAGAGGTGAACATGGGTCGTCTTTGGAAACCACAGGAAGCACTTCCTGCAAATTCCTCCGCCTCTCGGGAGGCCTGGGGCCCACGGGGAGGGGCAGGAGCTGTCCTGTGTCTCCACTGGAGCATATTGACACTTCTCGCTGCACAGCAGGAGATGGAGGTTAAGGGAGCTCAGAATGGTCTCCCCCACCAAAATCATCAGGACAGGACAGGGTCGGGTTCACCAGAGATGCTGTGACGTCACCACAGACTCTCACACTGTGATCAGCGGTCAGACTATCTTCCGCTCTGTCTTAAGTTTTTATAGCTTTTTTTTCTTAAATGCAGCTTACCTCAGAGACAAGAGAGCCTTGCAACCAAGTTTTTTGCACGCTCAGCAACGAAGCTTTCTTTGCTTGGTCCTAGAGGAATTCCTGCACTGGGCCTCTTCTCTGCCCCAGAAGAGCTGTTGTGTGGAAATTTCACTCCAGGTCCGTCGCAGCTGGGATCAGACTCCACTGCACCAACCAAACAGCACAACACAAACCCGCTGTGGGCAGCCTCCCCAGGCCGCCTGTGCGTCAGCAGCAGCGGGGACACAGCGCCTCCACGCGCTCCATGAGAAGATCTCATTTCACACACACGGATGCGGGGTGGTAATCCCGCCTCCGGTGGGGTACTGCGTGGTCTCCCACATTTCTTGTTTACCTCCGTTTGCGTCACAAACTGGGTATCCCTCCCTCCTTGGCTAGTTCTCTCAGCCCCGACTTGGGTGATCCCCAAATGACGAGGATCTCCAGAACTTAAGCCTCACAGCTGGGCTCCTGACTTGAGTTCCAGCGTCCCTAGGAAACAGCTGAAACTATCACACGATTGCATAATACGAGGCTTCAGGTCAGGACAGCAGGAAGACTTTTGTCATGGGAAAACCTACTGGAAATAACCTAAGGACCGAAAGCGTACGTTAATTCCAATTCTGTGCAATAGCATATTTTAAGATATTCAATATGTTTCAAATTTAAGCTGGTTAAAAGTAAAGACAACTTTCCCCTAATTTAGTAGAGATTTCTGACATCAGCCAGCATAGCCTTTGTTTGTTCATTTACCCCCTTGTGGCATTAGTTTTCACTATAAATTCAAACTCCGATTCTCATTTTATTAATGGGAGTACACATATGGGCACACAGGACCTGCAAACAACTTACTTTGTGGATAAGCCTTTCTGTGAACATCCTGTGGTGCCTGTTAGCATTGCCAACTTCCTTTAGATAATATCAGGTCTCAGATCTTCAAATTTAATTTTACGAGAAGTTTTTTTAAACCAAATAGCAATGCTAATATTTTCCCTGAAGGAGTTTAGAGCCATATTTCCTCTTCAAAAGCCCAATAAAGCAATTTCTATGGAAATGAAAATATATTGTATTTGGAACCAACTGTTATCACTTTTCATTATGACTCATGAATTTTGCTTTTATATGAATATGCTTTACCTTTTCCCCATGATTTTCTATAAGCAGAACAAAGATCATAATGAGCACCGTCAGATCAATCTGATCACTGAACTGCTCAATACTCTTCTTTTGGAGTCTTGCCTGACGAGGACCTAGGCACCTTTTTAGTCTCGGGTCTTGCCCGTGGCACAGGCATCAGCTGGCAGACGCCTCCTAGATTGATTGAGGGCACGTCCATCAGTTTCCTGGGGCTGTTGTAACAAGTTACCACAAAACTGGTGGCTTGAAACAGTAGAAGCTTATTCTCACACACTTTGGAGACCAGAAGTCAGACTCCAGGTGTTGACAGGCTGCTCCCCGTCCAAAAGCTCCAGGCGAGGACCTGGTCTTTGCTTCTCCGGCTGCTGGTGGCTGTTGGCATTCCTTGACTTGCGGCTGCGTCTTTGCCTCTGTGGCCACGTTGCCGCCTTGTTCTCTGCGTCTTCTCTTCCATCCGTCTCAAATCTGTCCCTGTCTTTCTCTTGTACGGACACACCATTGGATTTAGGGCCCATGAGGACGTCCAGAGCTATCTCCTCAAGTCAAGATCCTTAACGTACTCTCATCTGAAAAGACCCCTTTTCCAAATAAGGTGACATTCACAGATTCCAGAGACGTGGTGTGGATTTCTTCTGAAGAACCTATTACAGCGTGACATTTAAAACAATTTTGCTTGAAATTGCCCAGTTTTTCTGTTTTATAATACCATTGCTCCCTTAGGATATTTAAAGAACTAGAGATAATC
Organism: Equus quagga; assembly: GCF_021613505.1. Lineage (NCBI taxonomy): Eukaryota > Metazoa > Chordata > Mammalia > Perissodactyla > Equidae > Equus > Equus quagga. The sequence continues at coordinate 656,292 of NC_060267.1, read as the reverse complement.
CTAGAAAATTTTGTGTATATATACGCTACTTAAATATTTTAAGAAACTTGTTCTGGTCAAGTTTGGAAAAAGTATTTTACTCCAGCAGCTGAAAGAAATCCCCCACAAAATGAAAAATCAAAGAAATACTTGTACTAAAAAGTGGCAATAGTCTCTTTTCAGAACTGACTTTGTTACCCCGAGAGCAGCGGCTGGCACGTGGGAGCTGTGTGTCGACTGTTGAATCAATGACTAGAAGGGACACCCTGGACCTTCACTGTCCTGCAGCTTCACCACCACCTCGTGGGCTTTCTGCTCGTTGATTATGTTCCTCTTAACTCAGAAATGGAGACTGCAGGCTAGACGGTCTACGAAAGTCTGTATGGACTTAAAACATTTAAAAATATTTAACTTTCTCGTGAAACGTGTGAATGGCTGATGTCTATTGAGCGATTACTGTGTGCTGGGTCTCTGTGGAGGTGAACGTGAAAGTCTGAACTGGCAACGTGAACATGATGTGACCACAGGAGGTCTCTAACCCATCCCCAGGGTCACGCGGTCTGCAGTGAGCTCCCTGATTGCTCTGTGGAACGGACAGAGTGACTCTCAAGGCTTGCTGACAGCTGGTGACCAGTGGATTAACTTTTAGTAGGTCTGTGTGATTCCACACCAACTCGTCTGTTTACTAAAAGTCAGCTGAGTATGTTTCCAAACCTGTTTATGCTAACTATATTTATTATTGTTATTGAAGTAAGAACTCTTCTGTAAGATGACTAACATGAGCACAAAAACCAGATCTTTCTTTTTTTTTTTTAAAGATTGGCACCTGAGCTAACATCTGTTGCCAATCTTTTTATTTTTTCCTTCTTCCTCTCCTCAAAGCCCCCCAGTACATAGTTGCATATTTTAGTTGTGGGTGCTTTTAGTTGTGGCATGTGGGACGCTGTCTCAGCATGGCCTGATGAGCGATGCCATGTCTGTGCCCAGGATCCAAACCTGTGAAACCCTGGGCCACCGAAGCAGAGCATGCGAACTTAACCACTCGGCCAGGGAGCCAGCCCCTCATTGTTATTTCTATGAAAACTAAGTTGAAAGCTCTGAAAGAGTTGGGACACATATGTTGCTAAAAAGAATTCCTACAGAATTAGGTTCAGGTTAGACAATTGTACTAGAAAAACAAAAATTATAAAATTCTAGACGGATTCTGTATTCATATTGTTTCTTTTAGGTTCTCACTCCATTTTAAAGAAATCAAAAGCAGAAATTAGATATGATAAAGTTTGAGTGTAATTTTTACAAGAAAAAATAATGTGTCACTCTAATCATTCATATGCAAAAGATGGTCTAAGGTTATATATTTAAAGCTAAATGAAATAAAACAAGACTAAAAAGTGTATCATTTTTCTTATTTCCTACTGCCATTGAATTGAATTGGGTGGTCTACCAATTATCAGTTTTGACTACCTTACATAAGAAAGTTTATACTATATTTGGACTTGATTTGTACAATAGTTTTAATTTGATTTTAAAATGAATCACTTAAAAATCCTAATAGATTTCAACTGGATGCTGTGGAAATAGTAGCCAGTAGACAAATTTACAGAAAATAAAGATCAGTGCAGTTTACATAAACAGCAAATGCTGAGCACTGCACTAGGCGTCGTCGTGAAAGCAGATCACAGAGGCTGCTGGATGCTCACTTCCTTCTTCCAGGAAGGCTCTGCAGTCGGTGAGAGCTGAAAGGTATGAGAGGCGAGGCAGGAAGAAGCTTATATCCCCCCAAACACCAAGTCAACAAGTGAAAACTAGAGAAAATATTTGGAAGCACTTATCTTGGCTTGAAAAATAAATCTTTCCCCCCAAAAAGGGAAGAGACAATGCTGAGCCATAGTAGGGTTGCATTGTCAGAATCTTAATAGATGCTGACGTCGTCTAAGAGAGGGGACTGGAAAGGCCGCATCAGAAGGGTTCATCCGTGGGCTTCAGCTCGACACTCAGAATGCTTGTTTAGATCCTTCCAGCACTGCTCCCGTGTTCTCCCTGAATTAATCATCTGCATCACACACACACCACACACACTTCTTCAACAACCCAAAAAGCCTATTGTTTCCTTTAAGAAGACCCTCAACCACATCATGAATCTAGGTCTTTCTTGGCTAAAATGCCCAAGAAGTTCCGGAAATCCAGTGCTGTGCTTTGTGCTCAGTAGTTCTATCAACGGCCACGTGAAAGTAGCTGAGGAAGCTGGGAGAAAATGGAGAGCCTAGAAGGAGGGGCGAGCAGGTCACCCCACTCCTGCATCTTGCTCTGTGGAGGCACCGCCCCCGATGGCCTGTCTGGTGCCCCAGCTCCTCCGTGAGCTGGGGTAAGCTCATGAGGCCGTCCTCCACACAGTGCCCGAGTCTGCGTTTAGGACCCAGTTGTCTTAGAGCGTTGACGTGGATCCTAGGGCTTTGGTACAGAGAAGAAACGCAGCTTCAATACTTAAAAATAACAAGTGAAATAAATAGAGTCTAAGAATGGAAAGTAGATTTGCATGAGTAATGAAATACAGTACATGTAGCCCAACTAAGAAACAACTAAAGGACATAGGTTAGCAATCTCCAAATATTTGCAGAATCTAACTGAAAAAATAGAAGACAAATCAGCTTGAGGCATATTGTTTTGGAAAGTGAAACGGAAAGAAATGAGCAAAGAAAATATTTCAACAATTAGAGACCATAAAAAAGCTGTTAGGTCCATTCAAAGACTAGATTATGAGATGACCTGCCAGGGAAACCCATTGGAGTTCTTAGAAAGACCATAGAGATGTGGCTTGTGAGCATTTGGGGCTGGACCAGTAACTCACCAGACGCGGCTGGAGGAAGCGCAGTATGAAGCCCCGAGCACAGGCACCTGGCACAGGCAGGCACTTAAGACTCACTTGTTTATCTTAAGAAATGGTTGTTTTGGCTGCAAAGAAGAAAGCACACATGGGCATCTGTCCCTCCGTAGTCTCACCACAATTCCCTCTGCTGTCCCAGCACAGCATTTCTGCACTTTTTCATGTCCTCTCCCACCCTCCACTTTGACTACGGGCTCTTGGCACGAGGATCTTTAGTGATGTGTCCAGGCGTGTCACACCAAGTGCCTTGCCTGTTATAAAAGCTCATGAGTGGGGGCTAGCCCAGTGGTGCAGCAGTTAAGTTCACACGTTCTGCTTCTCAGCAGCCCGGGGTTCGCTGGTTCGGATCCCGGGTGCGGACATGGCACCGCTTGGCAAGCCATGCTGTGGTAGGTGTCCCACGTATGAAAAGTAGAGGAAGATGGGCACAGATGTTAGCTCAGGGCCAGGCTTCCTCAGCAAAAAAGAGGAGGACTGGCAGTAGTTAGCTCAGGGCTAATCTTCCACAAAAAAAGCTCGTGAGTGGAAGATGAACTTTCCCGCTTTGAAGGATGTGGAAAACAAACACCTGACGTGAGAACTTTGGAGTTAAGGGCAAAAACTTTGGCAAGAGGCCCTGCTCCATCAGTGTGTGCAGCTGTAGGATTGGTATAACAATGGTGTCCGTGTCACTGGACTGCTGTGAAGATTAAATGCAGCACAAGTCATGTGCTCAGCATCTGCCTGGCTGGGAGCAGCTGCTCAATAAAGGGTAGCTCATTATTATGTGTTATCAATGCATTAAAGTTATGTTCAAAGCACAAATATTTGGTCCAACATGTCCTCACTAAAGGTTGACATGGATTATAATATGGTCAGTCTGACTGGCACTGATATTTCAGGCGACCAATGAATTCACGTCCCGTGATGTGAGGTCCCAGGCTGTGGTGGTGTGATGTCTGCCTCCCTCGGTTTGTTTGGTGAGGCTGAATTCTGGAACGACCAGGCACGTCTCACCCTTCCCCTCCATTTTCCACTTTTTAACCAAGTTTAGAGGCCCTCCCTTATTCCTGCCTCATCAAAAGATGAACCGCCAATTGATAGGATTTGTCGATAATGGGCTTTAGGGTTAATCCTCCCACAACCCTAATGCGTGGGGACAGAGGATTTTGATTTTCAAACTCTTGTGGCTTCAAGTAGCAGATGGACGGCTAGAGACTCCAGAAGGACTCAGCAGAACTGGAAACTTAGCTGGATTTTCATCTTAAGAAGCATTTGTTCTATTTTTTGTAAAAAACAATTTAGAAATAGTTGTAACATATAATTTGTGGTACTTGATTTGCATAAACATAATGATTTGCAGTGAAAATAATTTGCCGTCAGCTGATTTTGGTATACGCTTTCATCTTTTCGCTGAGATTCTGAAGAGGAAACTATTTCACGTGGGTGTGATCATAATGTGTTACTACTCAGAAGTGAATGTGTCATAAGGGTCATTACAACGTGTTACAAGGAAAGCCCACCCACTCGTATCACTTGTATCGGTAGGAACGGCTTTAAAATCAGCATGGAGTTCTGACGCTGACTCTACACAGCCCTAAACACAACGCTAAAAATAGGACGTAATGATGTGTTGTGTAGACAGCTGTTCTGGGCTGAGAAATCTCCATTTGCAGTAATTACCTGGTTCTGTGGCCAAATTTCGTTCTCTCAGTCCTGTTCCCTCTGGATATTTATATGCTCGTCTGTGTTCAAGCGGATTAATGGATATTAAATTGTAATGATCAGATTAGAGAATTATCTAATAATTTAAGAATGGAAATGTACTTTGAATGCTATTTGGTTACTCTTAGATTTTGAATAATGAAAAATAATCATTTGCAATTCAGATTACTCACAGCCACACAAAACGCTGGGGCAGAATATGTGATAGATGCTCAGAATTAGGATTTGAATCTTGGAATAGCTTTCTAGGGAATTACTGTGTAGGGTCCACTCAACCAAATACAGTTAATAAATTTAATGAACTTCATTGAAAACTAAGGAGGTATTTCACCCATATTTATGTAATATACATAATTTCTGACTATGTCATCTTGAGACGTTAATTAAAATGTGATCTAGCTCACAACCCTAATCATCATCTACAATTTTGTGTTTATAGGAAAAGATGCCTCTTACTCCAAAGAACTGACTCATGAGCGAGCTTTGGGGCCACAATATATTTAGCCCAGAGAAGAGAGTCCACAGAATACGTTTGAGAGAATACAGGGAAATTAACAGCCATTGAATTATTTGGAAGAGACGTATTAGGTGTGACTTATATAATTTCCAAAGGCAGAACTCCAGTCGGGGGGTGATAGGTACAAGAGGGAAGTTTCTGATCCAAGGAGGAAGGAATTTCCCCACAGGTGGAGCCGACGGGATGGACTGGCCGCCAAGGATGTGAGCAGCTTTCCCTCGGAAGCAGGTTCTTGAGAACTGGCCACGGCCACACAGCAACGCTGGGTGAGAGAGCCCAAGACTGGAGGGGTGTTTAGGCCTCGCTGCTGAGGTTTGCCATTTTGCAGTTGCCAAAATAACAGTTTGGGATTGTCTGTGGATTTTACTCAACTACCCATTTCTTTCATTAACACAGACACTCGTGCAGTAACACATCACCCGGTTTGAGAAGAGGGACATCTGGTGGAAGAAATAAGGAAAACGAAAGGGGTTTTGTTTACCTGTTCAAATTTTACATGCTTTTTTGACTTTTTTATGAAAAAAATTAGTCAATCTATCTATCTACATAAATATACAGTTGACAAAAGAATAATTATTCATGGTCAGGTGACTTGGGAAGATAATTGCTCCATCTGGTCCTCTAATATGTATTCAATAAATGCCTTTTTAGTCATTTTTTTAAATCAATTGAAACCAGGCTCTCTGAGGATGAATTTGCTGTCCTGGTGACACGAGCACGTGACCTTCTCAGCTGCCATTAAGGTCTGTTCTTTTAAGCGCAATCATCCAGCAGGGAAATGACAAACAGAAAATATCCAATCGCCTAAACTATAAATGCAATTGTTTTATTTAAGTCTTTACCAAAATACTCATTCGAGTTTTTTGTTCTCATAAATTTGAAATTAATTCAAATATTTAAATACAGTAATACATTTCTCTACGGGGAAAGAGTGATTTTGTGTCCATTTCCAGAAAGAGCACCACAGCAGCAATTCAGGGCCCGCTCGCCGAATTAATGAGATGAATCAACTCTGTCGACTAAATGACCACCTGACACATCAGTGATGCCACAGACCAGCCTCCACCACCAAGTCCCAACTGAGCTCATTCCTGGAGCAGGGCTGGTGTTTCATCTCTGTGTCCAGGATGGAGAGTTGGCCCTCAAACACGTGAAGGAGGGTCTTCCAACCCACCTGGCTGGGGGTCCTTCCACCCTTCTGAGTGCTCAGAGCTCTGCCTGGGCCCCCAGTCCACCTGGGAATAAGAATTTCTGTACCTCTCCCTCCCTTCCTCCCTCCACTCACTGCCAGACCCTGTCCAGGATGCAAGGGCACTTTGCAAGGTGTCTTCCTCCTGCTGACCATTCGCCGTACGCAGGAAGATGCTGTCCCAAGGTTGCTTTGGAGAAAATACATCCTCAATGTGTATTTGGTTGAAAACGTGAGTAAGTAAACAAGTTGCCAGCTTTTCTGACTGTTTCTTCCTAACGTTTTTTCTTTGTTCCCTTCCCTTTTACCTCAATCCCATGAAATGTGAGTTCACGAAGAGCAGCCCACATCTGCTGGCATCCATCACACTCGGGCCTCGTTCCGAATACTGTGCACATAAGTTATTTCGCATAACCACCTTGTAGGGTGGGCTTGTTAAAAACATTAAATACTTATTTTTTTAACGAGGAAACTGAAGTTAGGTAACGTGCCCAAGGGAGGGGGCTGGTGAGTGGAAAAGCCTTATTGAACCAGGTAGTTCCGGGTTCCGGAGATGGTGCCTTTAACTAGTGTGTTTATCCTGAACCTAATGACCCTCTGGTAAAATACCCAGACACACAACACGAGTAACAGTGAGAATGGAAATGGAGAGTGTAGTGATGTTATGGAAGATGGGAAAGCATTCTAAAAGACGAACCCAGAGATGAAACAAGAAGAGCATCCAAGTCAACATGGAAAAGGCAGAAAAACTACTAGGAAGAGAGTACCAGCCCTGATTCCTTCCAGGTTCACACCCCTACGCTGTCACACACGGGATGTGGAGCCCTGGGCAGCCTGCTTCCCGCAAATCCACCTTGTTTCTCTAGCCTGAAATGAGCAGGAATAAAAGAAGCAGCCAAGGGCATTTGTGAAGATCAGAGAAGTGACTGTGTATAAAGTACTCAGACGACACCAGCACACAATACTCGCTAACGTCGTCATTGCTGCATTTCACCATGTTGAAGGCACCGTCCTTATAAAATGGCCTGTTATTTTCTGTACGGCTCCACTAGAAAACCCGCCTATTATAAGTGCAAGATGCCATCAATCTGGAGATGCATCCTGGTGTCAGAGATGTTGAAATGTTAAAAAAAGAAGCATGTCTTAGATTTCATGAAATACCCTTTTATTATTCTGTGAAGAATAGAGAAGAAAGAAGAAGCCATTTGGGAGAATTAAATGTTTGAGTACATTAGCATTTTCATTATTTTCCAGTTCTATTTTTCACTTTCTCTTCATTATTTTTCAAATATTTTGTGCCTAGTCATCAGTTCTTAGTATCGTTGTTCTGGGAATGCTACCCGTGTTTAGGCTTGAAAGTTCATTGTGGTACCAAGTCCTCTGAAGAAAGGCACAAAGCTCTGGACGGAAGGCTGACATGCGGGTGCGGTGGGTGTGAAGGGGAGAGGGTGAGGGCGTGTGGACACTCTAAAAGTTTCTCAGCTCAGTATCCAAAGCTACTTAGCGACAACGAGAACCAGAAAACGCAAGGAGTTGAATCAGGCATCAAGATGAGCTGCCAGACTTGAGACACATCCGTTATTCAAATCACTCTTTCAGCAAATATTAAGTTAAATTAACCAGTGTGAACTCAGTGTGCTGTATGTGATATGTGAAGGATATGAGAATGAGTAAGACGTTATCGGTTACGGAAAGAAGAAATATGTAAGAGAAAACTGGCGTCAAAGTTATGGTAAAAGTGGCTTAGCTGCGTGGCCAGAACCTGGTTTCCGCGTCGCTGGCATAATGTTTCCCTGTTAACACTCGATTATTTCTTTTCATACTTTTTATACAGTATCAGGAGGACTCAGCACTCATCAAGCACAAATTGGCAGCTACCCGGAAGAGGCTGCCTCTGTCCTGAAGTCAGGCTACGCCCTTCACGACATAAGTCAGCCCAGAGGAGGCCCAGGTGGACGGCGAGGACTCGGGGGGCCTGCACTGTGTGGCGGGGTGGAGTGGACAGGAGCTGGGAGCCCAGCTAACTGAACTCACAAACCAGCCCTGTAACAGACTGGCTGTGTGACACTGTGGGATATCTTATCTTTCTGGGCTTCTGTGCCCTTGTTCGTACAGAGCACAGATTGAATGCAGGACTTTAAATTTCTTTCCACCTCATCTTCTTCAATTTTCTGATATTATGCTCCACATAATGAGACAGGCAGGAAAGGAGCTGTGGTCAGACGCTCGGCTTGGAGCACACCATTCTATTCACGATTTATGAGTAGGACCCAGGGGCTTTCAAAAGAGGTTCTGTCCTCAGCGGATATAACCTTCGTAAGCGTCTACTCCAAGGGCCTGAAGATAATTACGACTACCGCTCAGGAGCCAGACGCCTCCGCACTTCATCCCATTAGTTCCTTACAGCAGCCCTCTGAGGGGGCTGTTATGACTTTCATTTTATGGAGGAGGAACAGGAACACAAGAAAGATTATTAATAACGATAGTGACAATTATTTGTGCCTACTCTCTGCAGTTATTGTGCTAAGGGATGTTCATATATTAACTCACTCATTCCTCACATCCACCTCATGCAGAAGGTCCTGCGGTGGTCCCAGCCTCAGAACCGAAACACCCAAGGATTAAATGCTCTCCTCAGGTCACATCGTCGTGGTGGAGAAACAGGATTCACACCTAAGGAATCCCATCACGGAATCCAGTACCCAGCCATGGCACGTTCTGGTTAAAAACGTGCACAAGGTCACACAATGAATAAGAAGGAGAATAGGAATCCAGACTTCTAAGTATTAAGCAACCCATCCTGGCCCTTGCCTGACCACATCCCCTTTCCTAGATTTGCCCACAGATTCGGGCCTCCCACCCACCTTCTCTCAGCCTTGCTCTCTGACGTGTGACCTTGCCTTAACCCCAAACAGCTGTTTGCCTCTTGCACGGGGCTCTGAGGTCCTGCCGTGTGCACCCCAGGACCAGTTGGCCCTCCCCACTGTGTCTGGTTTCACTGCTTCTAACTTGGCCCCGGCAGCTCTAGGGTCCCAGGCTTGCAACAGGACCAGGCAGCCAGCAATGCTCTAACAAAAATGAAAGATACTGGGCACTGTGTTTATGAAGAAGCTTACTACAGTCAACAAGTGGGAAAGAGAGGAGCATAGACACATAAGTCTGGGAGTGTTTCTACCCCTCACTTTCTGTATTTCAGAAAGTGGGATAAACACAATCAGACTGATTCAACAACAAACCTCTGAGAGCCCGGTAGCCAAAATATCATTATTATTATTAGACCTAGAGTAGTGTTCTATTAACTCTTAAAACTTAGAAACACCTGAATCATTTCTCCTCTTCTCCATCCTAAAATTGCACACAGGCCAGAAATGACACAGTTATTTCGAAGCCATGTATTGGGTAAGGATTGCTCACCCTCCCTTCCCTTCCTGGGACCACACACAGTTCCCAGCTCGACTGCCAAGGGTTTCGTGGGACTCGCATTCACCCCTGTGACATGGGGCAAGCTCAAGGGCTGGCGGAGGAGGAAACGCAGAGCAAAGCCAGCTGCTCCGGCCGATACCATCTAGCACTCCACGTCCCACAAAAGCAGGGAGGCCCAGGGAGGCGCGCCTTGTCCAGAAGGCTCAGTGGGCCACCATGTGCCATGTGCTCCTCTCGTCTTGTTGACTGAGGTGACATCCTCATCAGGCCTCAGAGTTTTCGACGTGCAAAGAGGCGCTCGGTGTTGGGTGTGCAAACGCGCCATTCTCGGTTCAACTACCCGAGGGCCCCCTAGCTCTCTTGTCAGTGAGAGCTACGTCCTGACCTCCCCTGAGGCCTACTGACCGGTGACGTGTTTTCTGTCTCCTTTATGAATCACACACAAGCTGGCATTGTCTCCGGCACCCGAGCACAGGTCCACACTGCCTGCTCTGCATCCAGCTCTGCCACTTCGAGACCATGACCGGGGGAGTTACTTAACTCTCGCTGCCTCCATTTTCTCGTCTGTAAAGTGGGGATGATGAGACGGCACCACTAGGAGTTAGCTACCCCTGGGGGGTTGTCGTGAGGGATAAATGAGCTCATGTTTGTAGGACGTCAAAAACAGTGCTTGGTAAACATTACCAAGTGAGGTAAATTTTACCCAGTGAGGTAAATTAACACAGGCAAGGTTGCAAACTCAGATTTCTTCTGGGGACAGAAATGCAAAATAAATGACTTATTTTGGGGCCTATGGCAAATTCAAGAGCGCATGCTCAGCCTAAAATCTCAAATTCTAAGTGCTTTTTAAAGCACCGTGAATGTAGCCTGCTATAGAGAAACACGGGCTTAGAAAACCCTTCTGTGAATGACACGATGAGTATTCTAGTCCTCTGTGTGGAATTAAAGAATTTAAGGTCCCCCTTTTTTTAAAGTGTTGTGATGGCTGTTTTACATCCAGGGAGATGGAACCGTAAAACCACCAAACGCAGGACTGACGTTGCAACACAAACCCAAGAGCAACGGTAATTATGTGGGGTCAGCAAACGGGTTTGCTGGCGTCTGGAGCTTCAACCCGGGCGACTGGGAAAGCTGTGGAGGAAAAGCACTTGTGAAGGGAGGGAGCTCCCACAGCACCCAGGGTCTTGACAGGGGCGGGCGAGCTTGGGGCCACGAGAAGCACTGTAGGAACGCAGACTGAGCTGGGGACGGACTGACAGCCCGCAGCCCTCTGTGCCCTGCAGACGGAAACCACCAGGAGGCCTCGAGGAGGGAGAGAAAGGACACAAGCTCAGCAGCCAGAAGTCCTGTCTTCGGCTGCAGCTCCAGGACTGCCAGCCTCAGGCGAGCCTCCCCGCCTCTCGGAGCCCATGTTCTCTGTAAAAACACGATCACTTTTGTCCTGACCGCCTCACTGAGATGCTCCGAACACCAGATAAAATCAGGGCGTGCAAACCGTCCGGCGCCTGTCCAGCACTGTAGGAATACAGGTGTTTTTTAAGGCTTTCAGGCCAAAATCCCTATAAACACAACGCAGCATGTGAAACCCTTCACATAACCACGTTTTGACTCCCTAGTGCCCTAATTATGCGGGGAATTCTTGATACAATTGAGGCTGTTACAGGAGGTTGGAGATAAACTTCTGAAGTTGCCTGTGACAGAATGAAATCTGTGCACTTTAGCAAATAGAGGAAAACCTTCCTCCACAGCCCGCAGCACTTTCCACTCCTCCCTATTTTCCCCTCCTGTATCTCTTCAGGCGACTATTTGAGAATAACTTAGGTGAGGACGCACTAACTTTTTAAAAAAAAGTCTTGATTTTCAAGGCTCAACCCTTGGAACTCCTTCGTGCGCTCATTCAAACATGAATATCATCAGACGCTTGACCGCCCAGCCCTGGGACGGGCGGACCAGAAGACACAGCCCTGCATCCAACCAGCGTCATATGTGGGGGACAGACACATGGACAACTTCAGGATGATGGGGGGGGACTATGGCGAGGGTGAAGGAAGTAACAGCAACTACGGTGGCAGCTGAGGGAGGCCTGGTCTGCCGGGACGTGAGAGATGGGGGCGTCTTCCGGGTCGGCAGATGAGCTGCGGGTGCAGAGGACCACTCTTTCAGGAAGCTTGACTTTAAATGTGACTATCAATTACAGTACGTAAGATTTAGTAATTATTTTAGCTTGCATAGGATAAACCAGGGAGCGTAAAATATACCAATGTTAACAAACTTGGGAGGTGGACGTCGGCAGTGGTGCAACAATAAAGTGTTTCCAAAATAAGGCTGAATTTTTGAAATTCGTACACGATGAACAGATCAGCCATCGGAAAATCACCTGCGATGTGCTAGGAGTTCAGGAACACACACAAGCCTGACTGAGGTGACAAGATTTATCTCAGGGAGACAGGAGAAGAATCTACGCAAAACCCAGGAAGCGGCACGTAACTCAACTGTATTGTTTTTTACATTTTTTTTTAAAGATTGGCACCTGAGCTAACAACTCTTGCCAATCTTTTTTTCGTTTGTTTCTTTTTTTCTTTGTGCTTTTTCTCCCCAAAGCCCCCCAGTACATAGTTGTAGATTCTGGTTGTGAGTGCCTCTGGTTCTGCTGTGTGGGACACCGCCTCAGCGTGGCCTGATGAGCGGTGCCATGTCCACACCCAGGATCTGAACCAGCGAGACCCTGGGCCGCTGAAGCGGAGCGCGGGAACTTAACCACCCGGCCACGGGGCCGGCCCCTCAACTGTATTGTTTCTCCACAACAGACAGCGGATGACAGTCAGCGGGAGCACAGAAGAGGACCAGCAGGAGCCAGAAGCAGGGCCTTCACCCAGGGCTGTGCCCCTGCCTCCCTTCGGGAGAAAATCTGCTGCTCATGGTCTGGAGCTGCCACACCGTCAGGCTCCAGCACAGCTCCATGCTGAGGTCACCGTCCGCTCACGGCTGCAGCCGAGGGCTGAGCCCAGGGCACTGGGGCCTGCCAGTCCTGCCCACCTGCAGCTCTGTCTCCGGACGGGCCTTGCTCTCTGGCTCCCCGTCGGCCCAGCTGAGGCTCTCAGAGCTGCACTGAGTCAGAGGCTGCTAGCCAGTCCGTCCTCATCTCCCTCTCGTTTCCCAGGGATGGTCCCACAATCTCGCTGTCCTTTGACTCCAGTTTCCCACTCCATTCTCCCTCCAATTTTCCACGATGCCTGTTCCCAACCTTGTTTATTGTTTCCAAGCTATTCTCTTCCCATCACTGGTAACAAATCAGAGACAGCCCCGTGGAGTCCACGACCGTACATGCTGCGTCCTGTGGTCCTTTACCCGATCGCCTTAGCCTCTCAGGCTGTTTCTGTTGGAACGACGTTTTCTCTTGCTCTGAGAGCCCGGCTCCTCAGCAGCGCTGCTCCAGCCCCTCAGTTCAGTCTCCTCTCTCCCTCTCTCAGTCGCTTTCCAGTCTGTGCTAGAACACGCTGAGCCTCTTCAAACTTAAATGGACACCACCAGGCTTCCCGGCGCCCTCGTCCCTGTGGCTGCGATCTCTCTCCTCTCAAAGCCAGACTCCAGGACGGGCGCTCACAGCCAGGTCTTCGCTCGCCCACATCCCGCTTTTCAACTCTCCCTGATGTCACCAATGACCTTCAAGCAATGACCTCCAGGGGATGAAAAAGTGTGCGTGGTACCTCCTGTCCTTTGGGGGCACCTTTGCCTTGGTTTCTGTGACCGCACTGTCTCCTGGTTCCCTCCTGCCTCGGTGCCACATCTCATTATGGTTTGGGCTTATCTCCTCTGTCTGTCGCCCCGAGCTACACTCACAAACCGTGAGCTCACATCCCTGTGGCCTAAGTTCCCTCCATCTTCTCACTGTCGGGGGGGATGTGATCTGCTCCTAATCTCAGTTATCACTGTATATTAACGACTCCCTAAACTGACCTTTTCTGCACAGATTTTCCCCTGAGCGTTAGCCCTGTACATCCAGCTGAATACTCGTAATGGCCTGTATTTCCAGATGCATGTTTTCTAGGCATTTTGAACTCAACACATATAAAACTTCCCTATTTATTTTTTTCTCTACAAACCTGATTTTCTTCCAGTATTTCTTATCTCGATAAATGGCACCAGCTGTTCATGCCAGGACACCCAATCTTTTACCAACTGATGCCAACTCCATCATCTAAACATGTCTTTACTCTCCAATAGGTGTTATATTTGTGAATTCTTTGAAATTTAATAGAAATAAACAGTTACAGAAGATTGGATGCTAAGGGGAGAGGAGAATGAGATACAGGATTCTGTAGGCCGACACTTTTCTCCTCTGGCTGTGCCTTAAAATCAGCAGAGTAGCTTTACAGGCGGGTAGCACCACACAGAGATTTTGGTTCCCTGGACCTGACTCGGACCCCAGGTGTCAGCATTTTGTTCAGAGATCCCAGGGGATTCTAATATGTCCCCAACATTGACATCAATGGACACAGGGTCAAGGGAGAAGCTTTGCTGTTAACGTTATCATTGATCTATTTTGTTTTGTGATAGGAGCATATGTTTGTGCGCTGAGAGAAAATACCAGTGAAGAGGAATGATGCAGATTCTAGGGGGAGGGGGTAACTGATGGAGCAGGTTCCTGAAAAGTGGAAGGACGAGGGCTCCAGGCCACAGGGTGTCCCTTGGTTAGGAGGGTGGTCTTTTCTCTGGAACTCAGGGAAAGAAGGAAAGGAGATACACAAATCCAGACACGTTTATAGACATGAGAAGCAGGACAGGAAGCAGAGCGAGTTCTTTGTGACGCCTTGTATTTTTTTCTGAGCAACAAGAAACAAGTTTATCAGCTGAGAGTGAGGCTGAAAACTCATGGCACCCAGACCCTAGCTCTGGGTGAGCCGGGACTGCATGCAAGTCTGTTCTCCCAACAGATTTATCATCTTCCTGATGACAGAGGAACTCCGTGTTTCTGTTCTTCTCAACTCCCCATTACAGGGACCACAAGGCACACGCTCAAAAAACATTCTAGTTGATCTCAACTCATAATTTCCTTTCTTTTTTCATTCCTGCTATTGCAATAATCATTCTCTCTCTCTTTCTTCCTCATCCTGAAAACCGTTTATTACTTGCTCAATCCAAGCCATTGATTTGTTTTTTGTTTTTAACTTCATGGTTTGTGTTCAAACTCTTCCCTTTAATGAAGTTTTTATAGATCTTCTCTTTCAAAAAATCCACACTGGGACAGTTTCTGGAAAAAGACCAAGTGGACACTGGGCTACCTTCTGGAAAAAGAACACAGTGAAAGTTTTCGTTCTGTGAATGTGTCTCTTTTAAACTCCACAAGGCAGCATTATGTGTAGGCAATACCACTTTGAGAAAATGCAGACCAGAATTAATAGAGTTAAACACAGGAAATGGATATATAATACATATTTCCTATGGAAAGCATTTTTCAGTTTTCAACATAATGACAAGCATAAACGAATAGAGCCTTTGAAGACAAGTTTTCTTACATGGGATCCTATATAACTTTAAATATTTGATACACACCAAGTTAGTGCAACTGAAGCCTGGAAAGTTCAGAGTCCTGTCATCTGAGGGTAAATCAAAAGGTAGATTTGCATTTCTGAAATTACATACATGCCTAGGAATCCACTTTCATGTGGCTATTTAGTTACATGTCCTGGAAACTTCTGCATGAAAGTGAAATACACTGTCTTTGGTGCTGCATGACCTACACTTACTGTGTGAATGTAGCTGCCCTATTATCATGTATGTTCACACTTCCTATGAGAACTCCATGACCAGATTTGGTTTTACCAACCAGCAATACTCATTGTTCTCTTATTTTTTAGGTTTTTTGCTTTTTCTCCCCAAATCCCCCCAGTACATAGTTGTATATTTTAGTGGTGGGTCCTTCTAGTTGTAGCATGTGGGACACCACCTCAACATGGCCTGATGAGTGGTGCTATGTCCACGCCCAGGATCTGAATCGTCGAAACTCTGGGCCGCCGAAGTGGAGCGCACGAACCTAACCACTCAGCCACAGGGCTGGCCCTATTCTCTTCTAAGCTTAGCTCTATGTAGTGTTTACAGGAATTTAAAAATAAATGTTAGAACCAGTCTTTTTTCATCAGGAACATACAAAGCAGATGAGTCAGGGAAGGTTAGGCACATAAGACACTGAGCATCCGGTCAACAAACACTTTTGGAATATTTAATGCAATGAATATTTATTGAGTCTTTAGCGTGTGTTGTGCGTGTGCTGGGCATGTGGAAAACTGAGCCTCCTCCCAGCCCGGTCATGTCAGCCAGGTCTCCATATCATTCTATTTGCTCTGTTTTATTTTTCTCTAGAACTTATCAGTGCTTGAAATAGTATGCACCTATTGTCTTCCTCCAATAGAACCAAAGAGAGCTTTTGATTTTGGACTTCCAGAGGTGAAAGCAGGGTTTGGCACATGAAAAACGCTCAATAAATATTGGTTGAATAAATGAAGGACTCCGCAATAGGATTTAGAGTAGGGCAAGACCCACACAACCTAGCAGTGATCGGAAGCTCCATGGAACAAGCCCCCCTCGGTTCAGCAGGGAAGACAGAGGAGCGACCCAATGGGGAGAAAATGCCAGCAGGAGGAAAGACAGAGAGGTCTCTCCATGGTCTGTGAGGGCATTCGTTAACGGTACGGTTAAACCATTCTCTTGCCGTGGGTTTCTGTAAAATTAGTATCACATGTGGTCTTTCCCACTCCTACAATTGATAACGTATTTAATTTTCAAATTCCCAAATGTTTTGATATGGTGGCTATGAAGTTGAGCTGGAGAAACTGCCTGTCAAACGGGAAATAGGAGATGCTTTTGTGGAGGTCACGTGAAATCTATAAAACCATTGAAGGCTGGGCTTTTCTGCTCCAAATATCCTTATTGAGATTGAATTCCAGCAGCATCCATGCAAATTTCCCAAAGCCCTGTGGAATGGTTGGGGTTCACCACGGTCAGGGCTGTGGTCTGGGTCACACGGACACCTGTGTTTGGTCCTGGGGTTGGGTGAGCAGATGCATCCATGCTCCCAACCCCAAGTAGCAGTCATCTGCCTAACGGAGTCACAGTGTTCTTAAAGTGCCATCAATCTCCTTCTTTATATGAAGATTCTTCCAAACACAGAACCCCGCCTTAACTGGGCACTGCTTTCCTAATACAGTTCTTGAGCAATCAGATTTGGATTTCAAAACCAGGCTGTAAACTTAAGTTCAGAATGGAGTGATCCTCAGACTGTCATGCTCTTTCAAGGAGGAATTTTAAACAGAATGACATCTGGCCAGAGGGTGGGGGCACAAGGCAAATTCCTCCTGACCAGACCTTTCTTTCCCACACCAGTCCACAGTCAGCATGACGAAGTTTACAATTAGTGGTGGAGAAAGTGGGGCGATGGTCACCGTCCCAGGTGAAAATGGAGTAGTGTGGGGCTGGCACCACGGCGTGGTGGCTGGGTTCACGCGCTCCGCTTTGGCAGCCCGGGGTTCGCAGGTTTGGATGCTGGGCACAGACCTAGCACCAGTCATAAAGTCACACTGTGGCGGCATCCTACGTGCAAAATAGAAGAAGATGGGCACAGATGTTAGCTCAAGGCCAATCTTCCTCACACATACACAAAAGTGGAGCAGTGTGCAAAAAGTCACAAGAGCTCAGGAGGTGCTCCAGGGTGTCCTTAACACTGTCCCCACAAGTTTGGAGGCCACTGTCAGCACTGGTGAGCATTGCAGCCTGGAGAAGTGACCCGTGGTGACATGCGTGAGCCTCAGTTTCCTGATCTGTGAAATGAAGATAATGGTGCCTCTCCTACAGACTCGTAGGTCTCATAACTAGTGCTGTTAAGTGTTCTGTAACTAGTAGACTTAATTATTTGTATTAAAGGAGGGGACTAAGATAGTTAGAAAGTTCAAAGGGTAAAAATTAAAGAAATTAAATAATTTAAGAACAAAAAAAGTGTGTCCGCCATTCCATCCATTGCTTAATTTATCAAAAAGAAAGAAAAGAGCAATTAATTTACCTTTGTAATAGCATCTCATTTGGGATCCAAAAAGTGTTCCGGGTTACCACAGCAATGGGTGAGTAAGAAGCACGAAAAGAAGATGGAAGCAGGACGGCTGAGGACTGGTCTGGTGTCATGGCTGCTGGGGAACCTGTCTTCCCCTCAACCAGTTGCCCAGTTGCCTACTTGCGGCCTAACCCCACTTTTTGCTTTTATGTACAATTATGGTCACAGTAACTCACACTGTGTGGAACTAGCTGATCAAATGAAAACAGAAGATGCACCACGTGCCCTGCCCAGAGCAGGACTTGATGAGATGAAGTCCCGTGACGAGACAGGACTGCGTACGTATGGTCAATGCGCCCGGCTCTCAGCCTCCCAAAATTAATTAACTCCCTAATGAAAGCTGTCTGCTCCCAGAATAACCAATTTACTTGTTTAACAGTATGGCCACACCAGTTTTCAATCAAGATTCAAAAAGCCACAAGCCGATGAGCAAGGAAGTCGTGAATGATTTATGCGTGTCCTACTTTACGTAACAGCACATCTATTATTCTGCTGTAATCCCCTAGCATGCTTTTTGACTTGTGAAAAATTAATGCTGAGGCTATTTTATAAGATTATATCCACTTTGAAGGTAGCTATTCCAGGAAGCATATCTACAACTAAGAATGCAACCTTTTCAAATTTAGAAAGGTGATTCCTAAAATGCCCAATTAAACGTGAACAGTTTCTTTCTGTTTAACTGACATCCTTCCAGTGCAGTGATTCTAACAAACCAACAGCTGTCATTTCTTCCTGCTTCATAACAGGGTGAAATGTTTCCCAGGTGTTTTCATTATTTTCTGTTTCTGTTCAGAATTGAAGGACTCAGAAACATTCACACGTTGGAAAACAGTCCACACTTAAAACTGCTGAGTCCCAATTCTGTTCAGAACGACTCACGGGGAGTTGGTGGTGCCCAGAGCCATCAGGACTCGTGCACTGCTGTAACCCGCCCTGCCACGTCTCCAGCCCCCTTCATTAGATTCTGCTTCGGGCTGGCGTCCGGGTTAGGGCAACAGTCCAGGCCAGTCTTTTAATGACGAGGAACAGCCTCTCGGAGCTAAAGGCAGAGAAGAAAAGCTGTGAGGATACTGAAAGGGAGCAGAAAACGCCATCCCCAAATATGTCATTTGGCTATAGATTATTTTTAAACAAAGTTACTTGAGAAACAGCAGGTCCAAGAAGGACACTGTGACCCTCCTCCATCCCCTAAAGCAGGAAATAAGCCTCCCAGGGGTGAGGCACCCTCCTCGTACCAGGAGGAAGAGAGACAGCCTTGTCCCCAGAGGCAGGGAAATGACCACTGGGGAAGCTGCATAAACAAACCTCGTTACTCTTTTACTAATCTATTACCTCAAGCCCAAACCTCTTGTCTCATCAATTCTTCGTGAATGCATTGTTTCTTTGTGTAAAAGGCATAAAAGCTGCACGCTTTTGTCACCTCTCTGACTCTCATATTTTTATGGGCTCCCGTACATATGAAATTAAATTTGTTTTTCTCCTGTTAATCTGTTTTATGTCACTTTAATTATTAGAGCAGCCAAAGAACCTAGAAGGGAAGAGAGGAAAAGTTTTCCCCTCTGCAGTACAAATGGTAACTTCACAGTCATCCAAAAATAGCCGATCCTCATGCAAACCATAACTGGGCGCCAGAAAATCAGGAACTGACACTCTTCTCTGTCCCTCGTGGCTGCATTATTTCTGCATAATCGTCTTGCATGTGGCCAGACTGGGAGCCCGGGCGAAATCCCATTTGCTGAAGCATCCACAGCCAACTTCAGACAGACGGCTCCTCTTGGCTTGAGTTCTCAAAAGAGAAAACCCTGAAGGGTGAGGCTCTTTCTTGGGAGAGCCCCTCACAACAGGCCGTGTCACAGACTCCTGGGCAGCTGAGGACAGAGTGGCCTTGGTTGGGGATCTTTCTGGGTTCCATCAGCTGTGTCCAGGAACCGAGGGTCACATGCTTAGTGGGGTTCCTTCCCAGGGCGTGTGGGAGGGCGGGCACTCACATCGAACCCGTGTCTTCAGGATCCCCATTCCTACCTCATTCAAAGACAGAACATTCATCCACAACTCAGTCCTCATAGATGTCGGCTCCCATTATCGATATCGTTGTCATCATCATCACCGACTCTTTCATTTGGCAAACGTTTATTAATCTCCCACTGTATGCCAGCCACTCTCTGAGACTGTGCACATAAAGACGATGAATATCTTTGTTTGGAATAGATTTTAAATTTTAAGGAATGGATATGCTCATGAGACAGCAGTGGGAAGAGGAAAGGGGGGCCGCTTTCCCAATGACAGCAGGAAATTTTGCCTTCAGTGAAATGGATGGACACTAAAATGACAACCAGGAAAGTGTGGCCCAGGTGTTGGTGGCTCAAAGGCTGGGAGTCAGGCTGAAGAAGGAATTTCCTGAAGGGAAGACCCAACCAGCCTGCCAACGTGAGGATGACTGCCGGATGACCAGGCTCAGGCTCTGCTCTGCTTGGATACCCGGGGATGCAGACACAGGTTGCTGGCACATAGAGAGAGCCACTGTTCCTGCCCAGATTACTGGACAGATGTTCTCTGATGCACGTATGAATGCTGTGGCTTTAAAATCATGATTGTAAACTCAGACACTTAAACGACAGGGTGCAAGCAGTTGAGATAAGTGAGCGAAACAAGTCAGCTGTAACTCACCATCAGACAGCGGCAGGAACGAGGGGCAGTGGGACAGCATATTCTGTCTGAAGAGGGAAGCCACGACACATGGCACTGTGATGCCAAACCTCCCAATTTTTAAACAAACACTTGAAATGCAAATTTTTGTAGGAAATTCCCCACTTAAGAAAAAAACACACTGAGGGCTTTTCAAAATACATCTGGAGCTGCGTCCAGCTTGAGGTCTAAAAATTGCAAGCCCTGTCTGCCCACAAGGAGCACAAATTGTCCTCTCCACTCACACCTGCCTCGAGGAGGTGCATGAGGAAACCCTGGATGCTGTGACCCAGGAGCCCCAGGCAGTCCTGAGCTGCCCAGAGTGGGTGTCACTACTGATGGAGAAATCACCAGCGTCAGCGGCTGTGGTAGGCTGGGTAACGGGCACCAAAAATGTCCCTGTCTTAACCCCTGGAACCTGTGAATGTTACTTTATGTGGCAAACATTTTCCTTGCAAATGTGATTAAGTTGAGCTTCTTGAGATGGGCAATTATCCTGGATTTCCCAGATGGGCCAAATGTAACCATAAGAGTTCTTATGAGAAGGAGGCAGGAGGGTGAGTCACACAGAGAAGGAGGTGTGACTTTAGCCCAGTGACGCTGGTTTCGGACTTCTGGCCTCCGAATTACAAGATGACAAAGTCACGTTGTGGTAAGCCAGCACATTGACAGGAGTTTGCTGCAGCGGCCACAGGGCTCTAACACGGCAACAGAGCTTCCCCGAGCTGAGCATCCTCCTCTGGTCCACAGGGAGGAGGAGCCAGAGAGGAGATTTCATTGCCAGACACAGGCCGTGACTTTCAGAGCTCCCTGGCCCTGCTGGCACCTGCTGTCTTCTGGATAGAAGGCCCTCGACCTCCCCTCCGGGAACAATTCTCCCCGT
The DNA here is from genome assembly GCF_021613505.1 of Equus quagga. Classification (NCBI taxonomy): domain Eukaryota; kingdom Metazoa; phylum Chordata; class Mammalia; order Perissodactyla; family Equidae; genus Equus; species Equus quagga. The sequence goes on along the minus strand of NC_060267.1, from coordinate 634,927 downwards.
GCTGGGAGCCCAGGAGGATGGTGTCAACCATCTCCAGTCCAGACCAGGCCTTTCAAAGCCACACGGTGGAAAGACCACCACCACTAAAACCACACGAGACACTTTCCATGTGACGGCCTCCCGAGCCTCAGGGTCATGACTGTAAAGTGGGATAAGAAAGCCACCTGGAGTGACGGAATCCTCTACCGCAGCAACTGGTGGTTTTGGGAGCCCAGCCAGTGGCAGAAATCGCTGTTTTTGTTATTCCTTTATTGCCACCCTTTTTTTCTAGATTTGCCTTTATCGCAAGATTAAGTTTCCCATGAAGCAAATTGGCAGCTCAGCGGGAAGGACGACGAGGACGATCTTTAAGTCTGACCCTCAGGCCCTGCTCCCTCAGAGACTGCCGGCCACAGATGCTTCCCACACTGTGAAAGTGTGACATTAGTAGCAACCTCCTGCCACCAGAATGACAGAAGAATGAGAGGCTTCTGGAAACGTCCGCTGCCCTTAAGCCATGCTGACAGCCACGGGGTCCAGCACGCACACTGAGGTAAACACCAGCTGCAGAACGGCTCAGTGATCACGGCCTCCGACCTCGCACTTCGGGCTCGCGGCTTCTGGCCTCACAGACACGCGCGGCGTCATTTCCCCCGAGGTGTTCAAAGAGCTGCCGCGTTAACTGAGCAGAGGATATGGAAGCAGGATGAATGCACAGACCCGATCCTGAAAAGAACAGGCAGAGGACACGAACGTATTTCGGAAAAGATTAAAAGTATAACCAACACTTGGGATGTAGAGTTCAGTGGACTCTGGAATCCAGAACCAGCTCACAAATAAGTGGTTTCAGGATCCGGGCGGGAACCCGAAGGGAAAAGCAGAGCATCTGCCAGTGGTGGGGCCGCGTACACCGGCTGCAGGCCCTGCGTGCATGCATTTCCCTCTGACGTCCTCCACACCCCTTGGGCCGGCAGACTGGGTATGGGCTGACTTCAGTTCACCTGGGACCCTGGGGCTAATGATACTTTGCCGAAAAATTCAACAGCAGAAACTCAGCCGGAGGGAGAAGCAGGGTCCAGGAGCTGTCTGTCCGCAGAGCTGTCCCCACATCGCTCCCCTCCCTCGCACACCCTCCTCCGGGGCGTCCAGACCTGTGCCCTGCACTGCCACCGCTCACAGCAGCCCTGGCAGGACCTCGCTGTGCTTACAGGTTGTTCTGGCCCAGATCGCTCTTTCTCTTTGTGGCAAAACTATGTGTCTGAAGTCACACTCGTTCCCTCAGGACAAGGCTGGGGGCCTGGAGCCTCACGACCACAACACGCGGGATCACGCCTGACCAATAGGCCACGCTGCGCAAGTGAAGCCTTCATTGGCAGCACCTGAAAACTCCTGTGAGAGAATCTCTCAGTACCCGAGTGCCGTGCGCCTCAGACTCTCTCCGTCCCGGGTGTCCCGGGAATTCCGAGCTGCTATGAGTAGGGCATCCCCTGACGGTTCGGGCCTGGGCTGTGACAAGCTGCTGGAGGTGACATTCTTGAGCAGGGATCTGTCACCTCAGGTCACACCCTGCCTCATTCCCATTAGGAGAGAAAGGATGGTCAGCAGAGAAGGCGCAAGAGGGGACAGACTGGCCTTCGGAGTGGCTCTTTCGAGCCTGTTTTTAAAAAGATAGGCCATCTTTCTAAACAAAAAACAATGGAAATAAATTTAGTAATCTTATTTTTTAACTCTGCACTCAACCATATTTTTCATAAAGACCATAAACAGAATCGATTGGAGTGACCTTTCATTTTTTTTAAAAGTCCATTTTATTTTTTTTAAGATCATTTAAAATATGGATGTAAATGGAACTTAGGTTCAGATGCAGCTTTTGTTTCATGTTTGTAAAATTAGTCTCTCTCATATCTATGGACGATCATATCATGGCACATAAAACAGGCTTCATGAAGACAGGCATGTCTATGCACATGAAGACAGGTGTATCCGTGCATGTGAAGACAGGTGTGTTCTGTGCACATGAGGACAGGCATGTTCCATGCAGGTGAAGACAGGCATGTTCCATGTGTGTGAAGGCAGGCATGTCTGTGCACATGAAGACAGGTGTGTTCTGTGCGTGTGAAGACAAGTGTGTTCCCTACACGTGAAGACAAGCATGGCTGTGCACATGAAGACAGGTGTGGTCCGTGCACGTGTAGACAGGTGTGTTCCGTGCACAAGAAGGCAGGCATCGTGGACCCCGAAGGGAACAAGGCATGTGAAGACAGGCGTGTCCGTGCACAGACGCTGGAGAGGGTCTGCCCAGTTTGAAGCCTGGCCCCAGAGCCCGGCCCATGAGACAGGGCCCATCTTAAGCGTCTTCCAGAAAGGACGGCAGGGACACCCTGATGCTCCCAAGCCAACTATCCCCTGCTTCCTAGGACGAGGCAGAGGTGGACAATGAACTCTCTAGACGAGCTGGGTCTGGTAGTGGGTCTGTGCATAGGAACTCGATAGATGGCGGCTACGACCACCCATCCAGAGATTCTGACGTTCCTACTGGAAGAGATGCAACACAGAACTGTAAAACAATTTTGTGGTACCTGACATTTGTGCGTAACATAAATATTTCAAAGTGTTTTCATACACACCGATTGCTTTGATCCTCACTAAAATCCTTGTGACAGAAATGGGGCAGTTAATAGCTAATTTTTCATGAGAAACATTGAGATTCAGATGACCTGATTCTAGATTCTTTGGTCCCTGATGAGCCTTCTGTCTCACATTTCTGGGCTTATCTGCACATGAGTGAGTGAGACGGGGTGGGGGCGGTAAGACCACTTCCTCCACTGGTCCTCGTGTCAACGTGGAGATCGAGGTGGTGGAAGACGCCAGGCGTCACTGTGTGTGTGTGTGGACTGACCAGGCTGCCAGCCTTCTGGGTTCAGAACTGAGCTCCGAGGCTCGCCGCCTCTCGTCGGTGCCCAGGCTTGGCGGACCCCTGAGGGAACCATGCGAGCTGATAAAGATGCCAGGGAATCCGCACATCTAGTGTTTTCACTCACAGTGAGAAACAACTGTTCAGAAAGCAGGATTCTCAAAACCCATTTTGCTGGAGTCTGTTCACCTGAAATCAAGCTGGATGGGAGACCCAGCCCTGAACAGAAGTCAGCTTTGTTGACTCGAAAACCAAAGCAAGGAAATTTAAACGATGGATGAAAAAGTCCTTAAGAGAGAGGAAGGATTTTCTCACTACACATGAACCTACGGAATCGAACAGCTGGAATCCTGTGACAAAGACTCGATTCCCTGGGAGGGTGCTGGGTGCACAGGACCACACCCTTCACGTGCTCTCTCTCCTTCTGGGGGCTGTCTCCACTACACTCTACTGCGGTCATTGTCCAGGCTACACTTTTACCATGAGAATACATCAGCGGCACGTTCAGGGAGAGGTGGGAGAGACTATAAATGTTCCCAGACCCGGCATTTAGGACACCATAGGGACCACGTCAGCGACGTGGCGGGACCCAGGGAGAGCGAGACAACACAGAGTGTGGTGTGTAAGAGTCCATCAGTGTGTCGTGATGGAGTGATAACCCTTTCCTAAGCTGGAGATTTGAGGTTATAAATGATCAGAGGATAATCAACCTGATATACAAGAGGAGAACAGGCAACGGGCATGAGAGGAAATCCACACAACCGACACACAGGACAGATGCTCTTTTTTCACAGTCGTGGAAATGCAAATGTGCGTCCAGTCCCCTGCGTATCCACGGGGGGTTGGTTCCAGGACCCCAGAGGACACCAAACTCTGCAGACCCCCAAGTTCCTTATAGGAAATGGTGTAGTGTTTGCACACAACCTACACACATACTTTAAACCGTCTCTAGATGACTCATAATCCCCAGTACCATGTAAACGTTATGTAACTAGTCGTTACACTGTATCGTTTAGGAAATAACGACAAGAAAAAAAGTCTGCAGGTGGTCAGGACAGAGGCAAATACCACAGGCCTTTTAGTCCGCGGTTGGTTGAATCCACAGACGCAGAGCTCGAGGATAAGGAGGGCTGACTGTAATAATCTTTACTCCCTTGGTCAGCAAAAATCAAAGAGAACAACCACCAACCGCTGCTAGAGAGCCCTCGAGTCGGCCAGGCCCTCTCTACACCACTGGGGGAGGTGCACTCCACAGCCGTGGAAAATAATACTTTAGTAATATATTAATAAAACAGGATAAATAATCCCTCTTGAAAATTCTTATTCATTCATATATATAAAATTCATAAATGAACAAACAATACATATTTATGGATATATTACATACACACATATATGTATATACACACACACACATATATATGCTCTTCTTTCTCCAAGGGTGTATATAAAAGATGTTTATTACATTAATAAATTATTAGGTTATCAATAAGTTATTCTGCATTTGGATTAATAATACCTTTAAAAAATAAAAGTCTTCATTATAACAGAAGCTACTGACAATACAGCTAATGTTAAGATCCTAAAGGCAATAAATATATTATTTTACTTCTGAAATACATTATTTTATATACTATTATACTTTTCACATATTATAAGTATTATATTTATTATATATTATTATATTTATTTACTACATAAATATATAATTATGTATTGCTAATCATAATTAGACTTTATACAGATGTATATTGGATTTATTGTGTATTTATCTTTATTATATATTCATTATATGTTAAATATATATATTTACTATATATTATTATTTGAATATTATATATTTTATATATTATACACTATATTATTTTACTCAGGAAATTTCAGGTGCAGAAAAGGAGTCGCAGGTGTCGGCACACCCCGGCCGACGGGAAGGCAGCGGCTCTCAGCAGCTCAGAGCAGCAGGCCGGTGTTTCACAGAAGATGCCCACGGCAACACAAAAAGCTACCAGCAGACAGAGGTGGGGCTGGCGGCGAGATCTGAGTTCAAAGGAAACTCAGAGGAAGGGAAGGGCCGGTCACTGAACCGAGCAGCCGCTCAGCAAAGGAGGGCGCTGACGAGAACTGGCTGTTAGCAATGGACAGAAGCCGAGCTTTCAGGCAAGGCCCGGTGCGCGGTGTGGGCTGCGTGCTGCACGGCTCCGGGGACGCTGCTGGCTTCATCTGCAGTGTGAGGCTGCCTCCCAGCCTTCCACAGCAAGGCCGGAAGCCCTCTACAAGCTGGGGTTTTACCCAAGATCAGAGCAGACCAGCAACAAAACCGACAGGCCTGCGATCATCGTCATCACCATCAGTGTTACCACAGCGACAACCAACATCACGACAACGTGTGACGCTTTACAGAACACACTCACGGACCCTAGAAAGATCCAAAGGAGGCAGCCGGGTCAGCTGTGACAATTACCATTAAAAAGAAGGACAAAGACTCAGAAATGTGCATTGACCTGCTCAAAATCATGAAGGGAGTGAGTGGCAGAACAGGCGTATGAACCTGGATGCCTCCTGGAACCACCTGTCATCGGCTGCTCTCAGTGGGATGAAGTCTGGTCCCTGGCACGGCGATGGGCTGAGGCAGGCCTGCGGAGCAGTGAGCCAAACAGTCATTACACACACTGCGATTCCTTCACAGCAGCCATATTTTATTATTTTTTCAAATCCGAGGGGTAAACCAATTCTCTGTCAGGGATTTCCTGCTGTGGAACCTTCAGACTCAGCTTGTCCACACTGACTGCTACTTTGTTGTTGTGACTATTTGTTTAGACAGAACGTGCCACAGAAAGGATTCATGGCAGCCTACAAAACGCATATAACACAAAAGAAAATTCAAAAAAAAGTAAGGAAATGAGGCAATGGAATTAAAAGGAAAATGAGTGAATAAAAGAAAACATCCAGCCAAAATGAGGCGAGTTCACAAACAAACCAGCCTCAGTCAAGCCCTCTGTGTCCGCTAGAGGCAGATGACGAGCTCGGCTCTCAGCTTTCCAGCAGTCAAGAGAAAGGGGGAACTGTGACCCACAGCATCTAAAGGTATAATTACAGCCCAGCCAGTGGCTCAGGAGAAACGCAAGTATTCCTGGTTCTACGAGTAGTAAGACATACTTTCCATTGTTCCAGAAAACCCTAATAATAGCAGCCCATTCTTTTCAGGATCTCACTACGTCAGACACGATGCCAAGTGCTTCGAATTCTTTATCTCATTCAGTTCCCACAACAATTCCATAGGATGGGTATTATTAGCATCACTTTTTTACAAACGAGGGAGCTGAAATGCAGAGAAGTCACTAAAATAACACAATTAGTAAGCAGCTGATTTGGGATGCAACACTGCGCTGCGGCCTCCACAGTAATCCTTCTACCGCACGGCTTCCATGAGGAGCCACGCCTTGATTCAGTCCCTAAGGGTCCCTGAAAATCCCACAGAATCCCTCAATATCCAATAAACATCGTCCCCACCACTTCCTCCCTGCCACAGAGTTTTGATTTGTTTTGTTTTGTTTTGTTTTGTTTTAAAGATTGGCACCTGAGCTAACATCTGTTGCCAACCATCTTGCTGTCATTTCCAGAGAGGACAGCAGACAGTCCTCAGGCACACCGCTCTGCTTCTTCTGCTTCTTCTCCTCAAAGCCCCCCAGTACGTAGCTGTGTATTCAAGTTGTAGGCCCTTCTAGTTGTGGCATGCGGGAGGCCGCCTCAGCATGGCCTGACTAGCAGTGCCATGTCCACGCCCAGGATCCAAACCAACAAAACCCTGGGCCGCCAAAGCAGAACGCGCGAACTTAACCACTCAGCCACGGGACCCACCCCTTCGATTTGTTTTCTTCATTGAACTTACCACCATCTGAAATTATCGTGTTCAGTTGTTCACTCACTTTATTGTCTTTCTCCTGTTAGCATGTGAGCCGTGTGGCTGCAATGGTCTGTCTGTCTTGACATCCTTGTACCTGGGGGTCTGCTTTACTGCCTAGGACGCAGGAGGCACTCAATAACATTCTGAATGAATGAGTGTTTGAAGGAGCGAGCATTAGGTGTCCATTCAAACCTTTTCCATGTTTGAGAATCCAGTTGCCTTACAGATATTGCTTATTCTTAGTCTCTTACAGATATTACTTACATATTCTTCTCCAGGCTCCATGACTGACTTATATTAGTTACTCACCAAAAATGTATTGTCTCCTATAACTTGGCTATTTTTCATAATCCAGCTTGACACAGACTTGATTTTATTCATTTGATCTCATATCTTTAAAAATTATAGTTGAGAATATAGATGACACCATTGCTTGTCACACATGAAGAAATTTTTTTCATTCGTTTGCCCATTAAAAATGATTGCTGATTTTTAAAAGCCTACCTACAAAGAATTTGCCTAGTGGCCTGTTCGATACAGATTTTGCTATTTGCTGCCCAATATTTCCCATTTAAAAAACAGAAGGTTCTAAAAAAGACAGAGAAAGCAACTTGATGTTTTAAAGCACAAAAAACATGTTCTTTGTCTGGTTAAACACCTAATTCTAGTTGCCATGTTTTCAGGCAGGAAAAATAATCAAATTCTTAAACAATGCAGCTTCAGAGGTCAGCAACAGGAGCATGACATAATGAGGCAACTTTTTGAACCACAGACACACAGACACATGCAGAACCCCAGATATTCACAATAACTGACTGGATGACACTGATAAATGCGGTCCACGAAATCTCCGCACAACACAGCTTCCAGCCCTGACTGTCTCGATGCCTGTCCTCAGTCCTCTGAGGCTCCCAGGCCCCTCGGGATTCACACCACGTGGCTGTCATTTCCAGAGAGGACAGCAGACAGTCCTCAGGCACATAGCTCTGCTGCAATCTTAGAAACTGTCTGTGAACATCTGGCCTACCCTTCAAAGGTGGGTCTTTTCTTCTTTTTTCTATAAAGTTATCTCTTGCAAACTTATTGTTTCAATTAAAAGACTAAATCATATGAAAACGTAGGCTAAGCTGAAAGATAAGGGAAGGTGATGATGTCATCTTGACTCATTTTTCTGGACTCACGTGGTCCCAATATGGCGGGCAGGCGAGGAAAGAAGCCACTTGGGGATATGAAAGCAGCTGGATCGACTTCAAAAACAAAATTTGGAAGACGTTTAAAATACAGATTGTGACCAATTTTCTATATGAAAAGAGAATGATAAATGGCTAAGGTGATATGATACTGTGATTTACAGTAAGAAAAACTAGTTTGGTCTTCATCCACAGTTCCTAGCACAGAGCTCCTAAAACCCTGTAGATTCCTGTATAAGAGCCATAGCGGCATCTTTGGTGATACTGTTTAGTTTTGCTCCCAGTTCCAAAAATAACTTCAGAACCATGAAGGTGAAATAGGTATCTTTCATTATTCATAATAAGCCCTTTTAACTACACCTAAATTTATGTTAACGAGGTGACTTTTGGAAACCCCCTAAGGATGGGGCAGGCTGTCAGGGGAACCAACCAAATGATTACAGGGACAGAACTTTCAGTCCCACCTGCCAACTCTGAGGAGGGGACAGGGGCTGGAGGTTGAATCAGTCTCCAGTGGCCAACGGTTTAATCAATCATGCCTATCATATTGAAGTTTCTATAAAAACCCAGAAGAATAAGGTTCAGAGAGCTTCTGGGTTGGTGAACAGGTGGAGGTGCTGGGAGGGTGGTGCTCCCACAGAGGCCCAGAAGCTCCTTGCCCCATCCCACATCCCTTGCCCTATCATCTTTTTCATCTGCCTGTTCTCGAGTTACATCTTTCTATAATAAACTGATGATCTAGTAAGTAAAATGTTGTCCTGAGTTCTGTGAGCCACTCCAGAAAATTATCAACCCTGAGAAGAGGGTTGTGGGAACCTCTGACTTTTAGCCAGTGGGTCAGAAGCACATGCAACAACCTGGACTCGAGACAGGGGTCTGGAGGGGGGGCAGTCTTGTGGGACTGAGCCCTTCACCTGTGGGATCTGAGGCTGTCTCCAGGGAGTGTCAGAATTGAATTAAACTGTAGGGCCCTCAGCTGGTGTCACAGAACTGTACAGTGTGGGGAACCTTCCCCCTGTTCACATTTGGTGACAGAACCATCATAAGTGACATACTGAGAGTCGAGAATGTAGAGTAAAGGAGAAACACAGAAGAATTTTCCCTTTACACCTTGGCGTTAGAAGTGGGACTTGGACAACAGTCCTGGCTCATGGAAGCACGTGCTGTGGGGAAGGGAGAAGATGAAAGGGCAGGCGATGCAGAGCCTTTGGTCCCTGGATGGCCATGTGGTCGCCCGTGGTATGAAGTCACAGCTGTGCTGAGCTCAGTTGCTAAAGGTAAAGTGGCCAATGAGTCAGCGTCACAACCGTGCGCAGGGAGAGAACCTTCCAGAGACTTCCAGCTCCTAGGTTTTCCTAAAACAAGGGGAAGGAACAAATTGTTTCTCCCATCTGAGTTATAGGGATCAGGTTGAGAGAACTAAGGCATTTGCTAAATGGGGTTAATCCCATCACGAATGGGCAGGGCCAGATGCCCAGAGAGCCCAACAAGATTACCCGTTGGTGGTCAGATTTTAAAGTAAAGGATTACATAATGAAAACAAACAGCCCTCCCCCCACACACACAAATAAGCAGGACTTACACATATTTACGATTAGAGAGAAACAGATAAAGAAAAAGGGACAAAGTCACTTGCAGAGTGTGCAAGAGAGATTCTGACAGCTGGAAAAGCAGAAGGGAATTTGTAGAGAGACCTTACAAGTAAACTCTTGCTCCAAAGAAAAGATACCCTCTTTGTTCATATGCAGACCTCATTTGTTTTTTATACTATTGTGGAAATTTTGAATTGAAAAAAGTTTTTAGGCTCCAGCATAAACAGACACAGCACTTTCCATCTTTCTTAATGAAAAGTCCTGAAATGAAACATTTTATATGTTCTTAACAGAACATTCTCATTTTTTGTCCTGCTAACTTCTTTGACTGCCTTAAATATTTCTCTTGCTTAAGGTTTAAGGTCTATGGAACATAAAGAAGTTGGCCAAGTGAAAAAAAATAGTTCCTATGTTACAATTATCTTCATTAGAGTTGATAAAGAGAGTAGTTCTTAACATAAACCCCCTAAATTCTCTCAGTAATATTAGACAGTTGCAATGAAAAGAATACTCTATTTGAGAGATTCAACATTTATTTCTCCTTCTCAGAATTAGCTGTTTTAAATCATTGAATGTGCTGGGAATATAACTCAATACATAAAACTGTAAAATCCATTAACCAATGGAATTTTTAGCAGCTTTTAGAAATGATGTTATACAAAAATAATTAATGACACAAAAAGGTATCCATAACATAAACTAAGTAAAAAATCCTACAAAACATTATGTATGCAGATTCCATATTTTTGTTTAAAAAAGTCTACACCGTACGCTTAAAGGCTATCTACATATATCAAGATAACATTGTTATGTAATAGTTAAGGATTAGTTTTATTTCCTCTGTTTCTTTCTCTATATCTCAAACTATTCTGAAATTCTATGAAAGCACATTACTTTTGGAGTCATAATTATTATCAAATTATTCTCTGTACATGAGGATATTCAACCCAATTAGTACGGTTATCAATTAAACCAGTTCTCTTAAGACTTCCGTCATCCTAATGTTGAGTCTAATGATCCAAAACAAGCAGATGGGCTGAGCGGTCCAGTTGGACCACAGGGACGTTGCCTAAGCTTGACCTCTAGTGTTCCCAGAACATGTTCCAGCACCTTCTTGCTGCTGTAGGAGTAGAAATGGAGACAGAGCAGATGGCGGGCTGACTGTCAGGACAGAATGGAGTCTGCCTCAAGACTGTTTTGCAGGAGTACGGCAAGAGCAGGGGAATATAAGCACAAAGCTTCCCAGAATGCAAATGTTTGGGACAAAAAGAAAGGTGATTATATAAGAAGAGCTTACAGCTTAACATGAAGCATTTACGTTAAGAAAAGAACAAAACTTTAACCAAATTTCTGAAGTAGATCACAGAATTTCTTTTTCTAGACTTTCTTAAAAATAAAATGAACTCTGACACTATAATTCATTTTTTATTATTATCTGCAAAATGGCCATCACAGATCTTCCACCTCTCACCCTCTGGCTCCAACATTGACATCTAGTGATCACTGAGCGTATTTTCAGAGGATGAAAATTAACATTATCATTAACTTAAATAGAATTTAACTTACAAAGTTAAATTTTGTGTTGGGAAAATTTACCATACTTTCCCAAAACTGAGCCTCCTTCCTTCCTCCTCCCTCCCTTCTTTCTCTCGCCTGCTCTGCCCTCCCTTCTCCTTCCTTCCTCTCGTCCTCTTCTTCCTCCTCTTCCTCCTATCTCTTCCTCCTTCTTTTTCTGCCTTTTATTTCCCTTCCTCAAGTCCACCCTGTGGAATAAGCCACAATCTTTCCACTCTTTATACTCCAAATCCTTCCTAGCCCCAGTTCCCCAGATTCTGCCCAGGCTCGAACACTCTTCTCTCAGCAACCTCCGCTGAACTTGCTGAGCTGGAAGAGCATGTAGCTGATTCCTTTCTACGATTTTCATTCAGACCCCTAGGTTACCTCATCCTCGAGGCTGTGGCCTCGTGGCCTGACATACATCTATGGAATTTCCAGCACACATTTGGTTAAACCATTTGCTGTTTGTTTGTTTTTTGAGGACATTCATATTCCCTCTATATTGCATTTGTACAGAAATCTTAATAACAGCTTCTTAATTGAGCTTCTGGAACATAATTAGCATTCTTTGGAATAAACATTCTAATTGTGCTGTCCTCTCTTTGGAATAAATAAACTACAAATTTTCCTGATTATAAGAGAAAGAAGAAACAGAGAAAAACATCATTTCTGGACAAATGCTTTTCTAAAATGCTTTGTGGGGGTAACTGGACTCAGCAAAGGAGGAGGGACACGCGTGTTTCACGTCACTGTCACATTTCTCATTCCAAAACTCACTGCCTTAACATCAGGAACAGGAGAGAGAGAAAGACGCATAGGAGGAGGAAAAACGTGATCGCTCCGTCCAGGCTCGGAAGTCTTAAAAGTTACATGTACATCTCAGAAGTTGGGAGTGGTTTTCTACTCCGGCTGAAAAAAAAAATCCCAATAATTCCCCTAATTCAGGAAAATGATATTCACCGACACTGATCATTTGGGTATAAATTAAGCCACCAAATAATCCTTTGGTACCACTGCAATAGCCTCAGGTAATACGGTCTATGTGTGTATACATATATATATACACATAATATATACACGGGTACACCTCAGCCACACAAACACACATCAGTTACCCCATCAAAGTCATTCAGCCACCAGAATACCTCCCTTTCATCATCTACACTCCATTCCTAAACCTATTTTCTGAATAGAAGGAACCTTCAAACCAGCTGATACTTGATTGATGTTGACCTGCTTTTTGAGTAAGCTGAACGCTGCTGACTTACTGAAAAAGAATCCCCTCCCTGGTTCCCCTACTAAACACCCTGTGCATAAGGAAGTGGATCACGGGAAACACTGGCGCCAGCAATTCTTGTCGTCAGCTACCAAAGCCACAGCCGGGTAAGACCAGATCGAGGGAGGTTAGGGAAGACGAATGCACCAAACCGGCCGTCGCCTCCACGTCATCATCTCCTAAAAGAAAAAGCACAGCTTCTCCAGGAATCTCCAAACCACAAACCAGCTAACATTAAAATGCCCTGTCAGAATTCCTCATGGATACCTTTTATCCTCCATAACGGTAAATTAGCTAGACAGGACATGACATTACAAGACAGAACAAACCTCTTGAACTGTAATTCGCAGCGACTTTAAAAATGGACGACGGGGGGGTATATGATGGTCGCTAGAGGAAAAGTTCCCATGTGCCCCGGCATTCACACAGGCGTATCCGGACACAGCGACACCGTCAACATCACTCATCCACACTGAAGAGAGAGAGTATGTGGCTTTCACCCTCAAAACCTCGGTTAATCATGTAAATGCAGAAAATTTGTTCACGGGTTTCAGCAGACCAAATGACCCACATATTTTCTCTTAATAAGAGCTCATCTTGTGTTCTCAATGTATGGTTTTCATTGAATTACTGACATTTCCCCCCCAGACATTTCTCAAGCAAAACCAGACTCCATTCCATTTATCTGTTTTTCTAGATATCCCAAATGAAGACTAGTTCATAACAAACACTCCATGGACGCTAGTTGAAAGCATCCATGAATGATCTTTGATTCTCAATACTAAGTGTCCTATACGTAGCAGATAAAAAATAAAGGAAAGGAAAAAAAGTTTGTTAAATTTAATTACATTTGGTGCATAGAGAGATTGCCAAAATGCAACCATGGTTTCATTGAATTATCACGGCCTTAAAAGTCAACATATTTGATTATAGTTTGGGGCAGAAATGCAATAACAGCCATTTAACTACTGATTTGTAGTTTTAAGGTGGATCCTCCTACTGTGATTTTAAACTTGAGAGGGACCATAGTGTAAACAGGGTGTCAGCCTCAGCAAGACTTTCAACTCTGACACCTCCACAAAGTGGGAACCTCTGGCCGGGTTACACAACCCAAGAGCACACACAACAGGATCATTGCCTCGTCTTACTGATCAAGGGTGATGCTTGCTCAGGAGTATCAGCAATATTATCCACCAATTACTGCCAAACCATCTTATTTGCTCTAGTGACAGAAACTACTCTCCCGCTGCAGCAGCCCCTCCCTTCCAGAGGTCTCCTCATTTCTTACAATTTGAGTCAAGCAACCAGAAGATCTTTGATAAGTATACTTAGCTGCAGAAGCTGAGACTGAGGCCTATCTGCTCAGAAAAGATTATCACAGGGCGGGAGGCTCAGACCACAGGGCATGGTCTGCTGTCATGGAGAGGCCTTCCTAAAGCACTTTTTTATTCAAATATTTATAAAGCATCTACTAGGCACCATATACTGTGCTGAGCACAGACGATGCAGACAAGCTTTCTTATTTCATAGGCTCGCATTCAAGAGTAAGCCAACAGACAATACGCAAGCAACAGAAAAGAAATATCAGAGAGTGAGAAGTGCTGTGGTAAATAATCACTGAGACCCAAGGAGAGCCGTTCGCCATTAGTGTCTTTTCCGAGCACCAGCCACGGAGGAAACATCAGCATCAGCTTCAGCGAAATGCGGTACTTACCACCACGATCACATTCGCTGCTGGGAGTGGACGGTTTTCCACCTCAAGATCTTGACCAGCCACGGCCAGCAGATTGAGCGATGGGTCATACGCAGGTCGAGGATATGCCGAATTAACAATTTGGTGGCGTTTGCTTATCTGAGCTTCGGAAGAGGAGCGGTAGCTGTGTTTATATATCTTTTGTGGAGCTTCATCCAGGCTCTTCTCAATGTCTTGTGCATGGTGGTAAATGAATGCTGGCTTTCTGCTCTTCTGATGAATTTCCAAAAAGTGAGCATTATTTCCCGAAAAGCACCCTGAAAGAAGAAGAAGCAGAAATGAAAATCAAAGACCTTATTCAGTGGATGAGTGGAAACATCCGACCAGGACAATTACCCCCTTAGGAGGCTTGAAGACCTGCGAAGGACTGAGGTCAGTGTGCCCATCGTTTCCCCCTGCTCCATCATCCCCAACAGGTACAGCTCGCTTGGTGGTTGCAGGCATCTCAGAGACTTCGGGTGGAGAGAAGTGGGTGTAGTTGGAAAAAGTCCTGTTTGTCTGATATTCTAACACCTCTTTTAGTCAGGAATTCTCTCCTGTTTCTCAGGCTCAGTTCTCACACTTGCCGGGCTTCTATTCCCAGATTTCCTGTCTGTTCCCCAAATGATAACCATTTAGATCTTATTCGAGATTTTCTCCCTTTAATCAATCACATTTCATGCAATTCTTCTTTCATACTACTTTATCCTGCTTGTATTATAGTTAACTTTGTATAATTTTTTTTAAAGTTTGAATATTTTAAGCTCACTAAGAGCAGAAGTCTGAGCATACGCATCGCGACAGCAACTTCCGGTTGTGCAGCAATATCGAATCTCTCCTTCTGACTTAGCGACACGGCCGCCAGGTAAAGTAACACCTTCACCTTTATTTCCTCTGCTAGCTAAATACCCGTTGAATCGAGCAACTGTTTCTCCTATTTGTCACTGACCACAGGAGAAAATTGGTAACAAATACATGTGAGTCAAGAGAACATCACTAGGTCAAACATCAATTAGAAATGCAAACTTAAGATCTTCTGCATAAGACGATAAGTGGAGGGAGTGGATCATGATGTGGCGATGCCACCCACAGAGCCATGTGACCTGGGCATCCAGATTCTCCCTGGGTGCCTATGGCATCCATAAGCTGTACAAATACTGCCCTGAGAAATTTACTTACCACTTTTTATAAGAATTCTGGGGTACCTAGAACTCTGATTGAGTATTTATACTAGAGGAGTTTCTGGGTTTATAGCTTTTGTCCTCTCTCAGGACTTCTGTGACAGGCGTATATTTCTAGCATCTTCAGCAATTCTGTCTTACCTGTATGCTTACAACTTTCGCTTACAGATATAAAGGCAGGTTATTTTCTTACCAGCTCAAGTGCTTTCTCCCATGATGAAACAGAGAGTTTGGGAATCATTGTAGGGTATCAGATCACTCAAATCACAATCACATTTCCTGTGGATTCCGAAATAGTAATAGAAATGGATCATCATGTCTCCTGTCCTGAGCATGCTGACTGGACGGTAACTTTTTTAAAGCAATCAAGCTACCATAATTTGCCAAAGATGAAGACTGGGGAGTGATCTCCTTGAAATCACTGTAAATTTTGTTTCTCTGACTGAAATAAGAGTTCCTTATATTGGAAATGAAACCAGCATTAGGAACATATTCAATATTATGAAATTCAGAATGGGGTACTTCAGAGTTATTATTTTGCAGCATTTTATTAATGGAGAATGGTTCTAAAGTGTTTTAGATGTATATTAGGTGTTCATTTAGCATGTTACTAAAAGTAATTTACTCAGTGATGTCTTGGAGTCCTAGAAGGGCTTCCGCGCTCCTGGAAGTTGAGCACGCCCCTTCCCCCTCAGAGAACTGAGTCTGATATTGTGAAGAGCAGCAATGAAGTGGTCAGCCGGGGGTCAAGAAATAGAACAGGCATACTATTTCTATCCTAGTTGAGTTTTTTAATACTCCTCATCTAAAGATGGTCCCTCGCTTTGGGAAAGGCATATTGAATGCTTGAATGCATTTGGGCTTCTCACCTGAAGGACTCTTCCTTCCAAAAAGAGGAATCTTTCATGTTCAGTAGCATGAAAACTCTATCTGCCATGACAGTGCTATTGAAACGGCATGTTAATACAGACCAACATGCAAAAGAGAGGCACAGGTCCTGGCAAGATTTGAGAAGTAAAAGATAAAATAGTGGGGGGTGGAGATGAATTTCAATAAGAAAGAAACAAGCAGCTTAGAAGATCTGAGAATGCAGATTTGAGAGACGGGGAGAAATGAATGAAGAACGGATAAAATACACAATTACTGTCAATCTTTCTTTGTATATGATATCAATCTTGGCAAACCTTTTCAGAGCCACCTTATCTAAATAGAATACGTGAGTCCAGCTAAAAGATCTCTTGTGCTAAAACTGGCCTACAGGGAAAAGTGAAAAAAATCTAATTTTATGTGCAATTGAAACACAATTAAAATTTCCCAGCCTTATCCAGTTGTATAAGGGAAAGGACTTAGTCCTGAGTTGTCCTTGAGTAATGAGACCCACGTGGCAGCATAGTATTAGGAGCCCCCCAGAGCCATGAGGTAGGAAAAACGTTTTCAAAGTGCTGTGCTTAGATCTCTGAATCAGAATCACCTGGTATCTTAAGAGGCAGGTCCCCAGATCCCGTTGAGAACGACCATCGCAGAATCTCTTCCAGACACATCGCCTAGGAATCTGGATTTACAATGGAATTCTCACATTCAGACTCTGAAGTCGAGGACCACTGAGCTAGTGTCTGAATTAGTTTTGTCTTCTCTGTCTTCACATGCCACCTCTCTATCACCTCTCTCACTTCAACATTATGAATATACTCAAGTAAACATTTTGGAAATGTTACAATTGAGATGCCTATTAAATATCAAAGTGGAGATGTTGAATTAGAAATTGAATAACTAAGCGTGTAGTTCACGGTTGGAGAAAGATTTGTGAGTCATCCAATTCAGATAAAATTTAAAGCCAAGTGATTGGCAGTAGATAGAAAAAAGGAAGAGCGTGGAGGACACGGCACTGCAGATGTCCAATACTGAGTGTCGGGAAGCTGAATGAAAGGAGCCAGCAAAGATAAGAGAGACGGAGCAGCAGCAGAGCAGGAGGAAACCAATAGCGTGTCCACAGAAGCTCAAAAGGAAAATGTTTTAGAACCTGTATGTAGCATAGGGTCTTAGACAGAAGCAATTGAAAAATTATCTCATCGTGATGTCTCTCGAAACTAGGATATAAATGGAACATCCTCATGTTTCCATGGAAGAAAAGTCCCACTGGAGACATACTCATAGATTAAAAAAATTACAAAGCACACCAAGAGACTCCTGCCATGAGAGACAGTCAGAAAACAGAAGAGGTGGAAACATTCTCATCTATGAAATAATAAATAAAAGAGAAAAAGAGAAGGGGCTTTAAAATAAGTTGACTTAAAACATCAAAAGAGATTAAAAAGGAAAAATAAGAATAGGAAATTTAAGGAAAAGAGAATAGGCATATTTCAATCCAAGTGGAAATCATAGAAATGAAAAATAGAGTAATTGAAGAAACCCAGTATAGGGGGTCCCTTTTCTTTTCTCCATTCTCCATGCTCCATGCCAGGCGATCCTATGGCAGCTGTGGGCCTGGCCATTAACCACAGTCCACAGGATTTGAACTCTGCAGGAGGGGACTCTTCCTCCATATTGGTGAAGCTGCAATTCTAGGAGCATGGAGCCAACCATCCCAGCTTCTCCTCTCTCTGTCCTCCCACCACGTGACCCTGAACTCAGATGGAGTTGTGGAAGAGCAAGAAACTCACTTCAACTATAATGAATCAATAAGTTTTAAGTGAAAAGATGGAAAAAATGTCTATCATGTAAACACCAATCAAAAGAGAGCTAGAGTGACTATATTACTATCAGATAATGTAGACTTCAGAGCAAAGAAAATTACCAAGGATAAAGTGGGACATTACATAGTTACATATGTACATAATGATGTAATGTACATAAGAATGCATAGTAATCCTAAATGTGTGTGCACCCCCCAAAAAAGCATAAAAATACATGAAGCAAAAAGTGACCAAAATGAAAGGAGAAACAGGCAAATCTACAATTATAGATGGAGATTTTAACACTCTTCTCTCAATACCAGATAGAACTAGCAAACAGAAAATCAGCAAGGGCAAGATTATGAAAGACAGAATCACACCATCAACCACCTGGGTCTCACAGATATTCCTAGGACGCTCCAACCAAGGACACCAGAACACACACTCTTTTCTAGTGCACACGGAACATTCACCAAATAGACCATATCGTGGGTCATAAAACAAACTTAGCACATTTTCAAAGAACTGAAACTATACAAAGTATATTCTTTGACCATAATAATTAAACTAGGCATCAATAACAGAAAGAAAACCATGATATTTCCAAACACTTGGAAAGTAAACAACAGACTTCTAAATATCGGTGGGTCAAACAGTAACCACAGACAAATTAGCATACATTTGAACTGAACTAAAATGAAAATATAACATCACAATTTGTGAGATGCAACTAAAGCAGTGCTTAGAGGAAAATGTATAGCACAAATGCTTATATAAGAAAAGCAGAAAGGTCTCAAATCAATAAGCTAAGGCTCCATTTTAAGAAACTAGAAAAAAGGAAGAGCAAAATAAATGTAAAGTATGCAGAGTAAAGAAATTAAAAAGTTAAAAGCAGAAATAATTACATTCAAAGTCGGACACAGAGAAAATCAATGAAACAAAGTTGATTCTTAGAAAACATCAAAAAATTGATAAAACTCCAGCAAGACTAACAAATAAACAGAGAAAACACAAATTACCAACGTTGAATGGAAGGAAGAACATACTACAGACCCAGCAGATATGAGAAGGATATGAAGGGACCACCACGTGCAGTCCTCTGCATGGAAACGCAACAACTTAGATGAAGTGACCAGCTCCTCGAAAACCACCAACTAACGCAACTCACCAAGATGAAATAAATAACCTCAATTGTCTTCAAATTATGGAAGAGTTCGAATTCCTACTTAAATTTTTTTCTGAAAAAGAAATCTTCAGTATCAAATGGTTTCACTGGCAAATTCTACCAAACATTTAAAGAAAAAAATAACCTCAATTCCACAGCATCTCTCCCAGAATATAGAAGAGAAGAGAACACTCCCAAATACTTTTATGAGGCCAAAATTACCCTGATAACAAAACCAGGGAAAGATGATACTAAAAAAGAAAACTACAGACCAATATTACTCATGAAAGAAGATGCAAAAATCCCCAACAAAATATCAGCAAATTTAATACAGAAATATATAAAAAGAATAATACACCATAACCAAGTGGGGCTTATCTTGGGAACATAAGGCCACTTCAATATTCGAAACATAATCGCTGTAATCCACCATATTGATAGTTTAAAGAAGGAAAACACGGGGCCGGCACCATGGCCGAGTGGTTAAGTTTGCACACTCCACTTTGGTGGCCCAGGGTTTTGCCGATTGGGATCCTGGGCACAGACCTGGCACTGCTCATTAGGCCATGCTGAGGCAGCGTCCCACATGCCACAGTGTAGGACCCACAACTAAAAAATATGCAACTGTGTACTGGGGGGATTTGGGGAGAAGAAGAAGAAAAAAAAAATAGATTGGCAACAGTTGTTAGCTCAGGTGCCAAAAAGAAAGAAGGAAAACAACATTATCATATCAATTAATGCAGAAAAGTATTTGACAAAATTCATCTACTCATAGTAAAAAAAAAATTAAGCAAACTAGAAATAGAAAGGAACTCCTTCAACTTTACAAAAGGTACCTACACAAAACTAACTCACAGCTAACATTATGCTTAATGGTCAAAGACCAGTGAGCCCCTCCTAAGACAGAGGACGAGGCAAGGATGACACACTTACCACTTCCACACAGCAGTGGGCTGAAGGCCTAGTCAGCGCCATAGACAAAGAAAAGAAGTGAAAGGCACACAGATTGGGGAAGAAAAGATGAAATTGTTCTATTTGCAGATGGCATGATTGTTTGTGTAGAAAATCCCAAGGAATCCACCGAAACCTTCTCAGAACTAACAGGTGAGTTCAGCAAGGTCGTAGAATACAAGGTCAACCAAAAAAATTAATGACATTTCTATCAGCCAGCAATGTACAAATGAAAACTAAAAATTAAAAAAATATTTACAATAGTTAAAAAAAGTAAAATGCTCAGATATGATTCCAGCAAAACATGTATAGGATATGTGTACTGGAAACTACAAAATGCTGAGAAAATAAATCAAAGAAGAACTAAATAAACAGAAAGACACACTGCATTCACAAACAGGAAGACTCTGCATAACGAATGTCAATTCTCCTCAATTACAATAAAATCCAAGCAGAATTTTATAAATATATATATATATATGCATATAAATATATACATATAGAGAGAGAGACTGATTCTAAAATTTATATAGAAAGGCAAAAGAAATAGAAAAACTAAAACGATTTTGAAAATGAAGAATAAAGGTGGGGGAATAATACTGCCCAATTCTAAGATTTACTATAAAGCTACAGTAATCAACATAGCATAGTATTAGCAAAGGAATAAATACATAAATCAATGAAACAAAATAGACAATTCAAAAAGAGATCCAGAGAAAATGTCACCATTTGATTTTTGACAAAAAGGCAAACACAATAAAGAAAGGATAATCTTTTCAAAATGATATTGGAACATTGGACATCCACATGCAACAAAATGAACCTTTACCTAAACTTCACGCCTTATATAAAAGTGAACTCAAAAAGGATCATAGATCTAAATGCATAATACACAATTATAAAACTTTTAGAAGAAAATATAGGAAAAAATCTTTGTTACCTAGAGTTAAGTAAAGAGTTCTTAGACACGACACCAAAATAACAATCTATAAGAGAAAAAATTCATAAATTGGACTGGATCAAAATAACAAAGTTTTGCTCTGGGAAAGACACTGTTAAGAGAATGAAACAGCAAGCTACAGAGTGGGAGGAAGTATTCACAAGTCACATACCCAACAAAAGACTTGCCATGAGAAAGTAGAAAGAGCTCACAAAACTCAACAGTAGGAAAACAAAAAAATCAACTTAAAAATGGGCTAAAGACTTGACAGACACATTACTAAAGATACATGAGTGGCAAAAAGGCACAGGAAAATTTGTCCAATCCTATTAGCCAGTAGGGAAATGCGTACTAAAACTCTCACATGATATCACTCACACCTCTTAGAATGGCCAAAATGAAAAATCCTAACAATACTCAGATACTGAAGAGGATCTGGAGCAAGTAGAAGTCTCATGACTTGCTGGTGAGAAGACAAGACAGCAAAGGCACCCTAGAAAATAGTTTGGCCATTTCTTATAAACATGTACTTAGCATATGACGCAGCAATCCCACTTCTGCATACTTACCCTAGAGAAATAAAACTTATGCTCACGCAAAAATCTACAAGCAGCTCTATTCACAACTGCCCCCAAATGGAAACAACTCAAACGTCCTTCAGTAGGTGAATGGGAAAACAAGCTGTGATACATCTATATAATGGAATATTGCTTATCAATAAAAAGGAATGAACTATTGATCCACACAACAACTTGGAAGAATCTCAAAGGCATCAGGCTGATGAAGGAAGACAGTCGCAAAAAGTCACGATTCCATTTATACGCATTCTGGGAAAGAAAAAATCTAGTGATGGAGGACAGATCAATGATCATTAGGGTTTAGGGGTTGGGGG
Organism: Equus quagga; assembly: GCF_021613505.1. Lineage (NCBI taxonomy): Eukaryota > Metazoa > Chordata > Mammalia > Perissodactyla > Equidae > Equus > Equus quagga. The sequence continues at coordinate 612,982 of NC_060267.1, read as the reverse complement.
TGGGGGGAGACAGTAGGAAGGAGTTTTTTGGGGGATTGAATTTTTCTGTACTGTGGTGGTGGTTACATGAATCTATACATGTTAAGGTTCATAGAACTATATACCAAAAAAATCAATAGATTATGCTCTATTGTTTCGTAAGCTACTTTTTTCAGTCAAAACTGTATCAAAGCATCTTTTTTCATCATTAAATGTAAATCTATATCATTGACAAATGATTGAAAAACCTATAGAGGGAAGATCCAAGATGGCGCCGTGAGTAGTCCTCTTTGTCTCTCCCCTCTTCGAGTCTACAATTATTTGGACACTTATCACTTGACAAAGGATATCCAGACAGCATCTCAGGAC